>NW_028301721.1:451002-601337 GCF_037042655.1 Diuraphis noxia
ATTCATTTGAATAATGTACCGGAATTAGTTTATATGAATATGATGTACAGAAGATTTTTATGTTTCCTCTAAAATCAATGAAATGTTGCAAAAATTTGCAATCCAATGCGGATAAATGTAAAAACAATAAAAAATAATCAAAATAAAATCATAACATTGTATCAAAAAATAATCCTTACTTTTTCCGTTCGTTATCATATCTATAACACCTGAAGTAGGTGGTATAGTAACTGAAATTGCAATAACTATAATTGTGATCGTTATTAAATTATGCATTTTGATTTAATACAAGAAAAGAATGTGAACGTTTAACAATGATTAAAATAAAATAATGTTTCTCGATGTCTTTTATAAGCGACTTTCACCTAGCCAACCCCCCCCCCCCACTTAGCATAAACGAATTACGAAATAATGTTCACAATAAATAATTCATTTTTTGTTTATCATAAAAAATAGTGATATTTTTTTTTATTCGTTGGTTAATACTATATTTATTTTTTAACACCTGGGTAAATAAGTTGTATTTTTCCTAGAATACAATACAACAGACTAACTCACAACGACTAACAGCGGAGTGCACTTCGAGATTTAAGACTATTGAGATACACCCTTTATCGGAAGTACACAGCTGCCTTCAATTTTATATCGTAATATATATCTTGTACTTAAGATTACATAATTTTGGAAGAAAATTATTCTCTGGATTGAATGACTGGGACATTTCGACTTCCCAATCGCTCTTCTAGTTCTATGTGGCATCCTCTCTCATGGTTAAATAATTATTTGTGTGGGTAAAAACTATCTAACTATTGTTGGTTATCTTCTTTAGTATTTCGAATATATTTTTTCGTATTTATTCAAACGTGTTTCATAACAAGTTGAAAATTCACATAGCTATTGTTATATTTACACTTGGTATATTAATTGTACAAACTCCTAAACAATGTCTTCACTGAACCCTCTTTGCACAACACAATCCACGGCACGTCAATGGCAGACCGACGACATAGTGACACCACCTACTCAATAAAAGAATTTCATAAAATTAAATGTGCATTTGAAATTTTGAACCATCTATAATAGTGAAAGTGCGGGGGATGGTGTGTAGCAAAAATTACGAGTATTAACCCGGATAATTGCTGAAGATAGTTCTTACGCAATTACAAGTTACGTATAATAACACTTTTAAACATTTACCATATTATTAATAGTCAACATAAGTATCACCTGTGCTAATGAAAATAAGAAGAAATAAAAAATACTAAAACGAAAATTGATGATAGTGTAATTATTCTTATACAAGTTACGGACATAACTATAATGGTTTAGTTATGGGTAAAAGATTTCTTGCCAATTGTTTGTGGCGGATTGCATATTATAACACTTGATATAAATCGAACGTGGATCAAACTACTCTCTATAATTTCTCGATATCTCCAAAAAATATTTATAATTCTCACAAAACTGGTGAAGTAGTAACTTTTGGACAAAGCCAATAAAAACTAATCTATTATGAATTACTTAAAAAGAAAAAGAAATTAAAACTATTTCATTGCTAATAATAGTTTTCGATGACAAATAATCGAATAAATACCAACAATTCTACTTGAAATTATAATAACATAATATTATCGATAACTAATTTTTTGCTGTGTCAAAAAACTGGAAAACACAACACAACTTTCCACAATTCTTATAATAACATCAAAAAACTAATGCAAAACATATCGGTATTATAAAATATGTTAATTTACGTTGTTATATTATTTTTATTTATATTTCATTTTTGATATCAAACCGTCAATATTCTAACATTGAAATGTTAGTATTACTAATTGGACAGCACGATTCAAAAATTGATAGTTGAAATTCATACAATTTAAGAGGAATTTTGAATTTAGTCTCAAAAGAGTAATATTATCGAGACCATGTATTCAATGTATTGTATAGAAATACTAACATAAAAATATTTATGAAAATTTAAATTATTTAGTGGATATTCAACGTTTTGATAGAAAATAATTTTTTTCTATACCTTATATTCTCCTAGGCCACGTATACAATGTCGATTGTACATCTGTATTTAATGTAACAACGGGCAAAGAGTGGCATATTTAATTTGCAATACCTATTATTTAAACAGTTGATATTGTATTACCTACTAAATTGTTTTTCTTCTTAAAAACATTTAAAAATATTCTAAACTATAACAATTTTATATTATGAGACCTTCTTGAAACTCTAATAACATATTTATCCATCTAGTTTTAATGTTTTGCTTGATCAAAAACTTGAAAACTTAATACAAGGTCCTGCAGTTCTAATGATATAAAATCAAAATATTACTATAAATTTATAATTCTCAAAAAATTTGGCAAAGTAAAGATGTTTATTAGGCATCTTTTTTTGTATTGGTATACAAACTACAAAACTTTACGTAAAAAAATATGTCCATTTACTTATAATACCTAAAATCTAATTTTTTTTTGGTTTTAAATATTTTTGTTTGCCTGTGTTTTAACTTTTTCGTTCAGAATTAAATTAATGTTTGTTAACAAATCGTTACCAACCTCAATATGTATGCCAAAAAACGTAGCATCGGTATTCCATCGAATTCTCGGATTATTTAGAATTCAAAATTATCATTCAATTAGACGTTAATCATTTTTTTAATACTCACAGCCTCCCCCCCCCCCCCTAATTTTTGTGGTATAGTTCTGCCAGCGAATATTGGCAAGTGACCGTCGCTTGCAGTTAAATGTATTTAACAAAGAGGTCCCATAAAACATATATAATATTATATTTTATTGAAGTAGCGAGTGTATTAATTTTATTTAAAATCATAAAAATTACAATATAAATTTACAAGTTTCACAGTAATATTTATTCAAATATAAATTGATAAATACAGTTTCGAATAAAAATATTCTAACCTAGTTACGTATATCATCAATTTTAGATTCTGAGCCGAGCGATTTTAAAATGATGTGTTTTTTTTATTTATTCATTTATTTTTTGTGTCTTTTTACACGACAAATTGTCGAAGTAATAATGCTTTGATTTTAAACTTCAGTAGGTTTTCTGGTTAGATAGTGAATCTAGTTAGTGCACTGGTGAGTTTATTTTTTTTCGTTCCTGGACGTTTTCAAAACCATCGAGGAAAACAGAAAAGAAATTAAGTTGTAATTTTGATTTTTTTAGTTTTTTTTTTTTTATAAATGACAGTAAAAAAATATTAAAAATACATAGCAAAAATGTTTTTAATAATTTCGAATTTTGACAAAGTAGGTAAAAATCAATAACATTTGAAATTTATTTTGAGTTGGAAATTTATAAAAATGTATCTTTTTAAATCTAAGATTTGAAAATTAAATACAAGAATCTTCATGAGTTTGTATACTTTTATCAAATAATAAAATTCCTACCGAAAAGTCAAATTAATTAATGTTTATCAGTTTATGATGACCATTTGAATTACAACATTGGATATTCACTCAATTTCTCGTGTACCTTCCGATATTCTTATTTTAAAGTTATTCAAAAACGAATGATTGTAATAACCTGAAATTTACACCATATGTTTATTTTATTAATTCCTCTAATGGATAAAATTATTTTTACTATTAAAGACGTGATTCAAAAATTGATTATTGGAATTCTTGTATTTAAGAGGAAATTTGAATTTAGTCTCAAAAGAGTAATATTATCGAGAACATGTATTCAATGTATTGTATATATATACTAACATAAAAATATTTATGAAAATTTAAATTATTTAGTGGATATTTAACATTTTGAAAAAAAAGTATTGATGACTTTTTTCAAAATATTTTTTTACATAGTTTCAAGTTGTTGAAAAACCAACGCTTTTATTAAAAAATTATATTTTTAAATATTTTTTAAGTTTTTTACTTTTTTGAATGACAACATAGTTTTTAATTTCATATTCCAAAGCAGAATATTATTCTAAGTATTTTGATTCATAAAAATCAAATTTAGGACGAGTAGTTTATGAGTTATAAGTATTTTATGTTTAGACAAGCAGAGTAGTGGACAAACATTTTACGGGGTAACCCCGTACCACTCCATTCCACCAATCTAAACTTTAAATACCTATAACTCATAAACTACTAGCGCTAAATTCGAAATTTTAACGTAATAATTAATAAAAAAAAATAGCTTTATTAATTTATGAAATTTTAAGTATAGGTTACCATTTGAAAATTAAAAGTTGATAGTGGTTTACCTAATAATTACAAGGGTGAAAATATAAAAAATATATACAATTCAAGGAGATCTACAATTTTGAAAAAAATATTTGAAAAAAGTCAATAATTTTTGAAAAAATTAGTGTTGTTTGATAAATCAAATACCCTGTATATAAAAAAATAAATACATTTTAATGGTTAATAATTAATTAATAGTAAATAAAAAGTTAATTTTAAACTTAATCCATTACTTTTACATCTTACACATTTTGATAATAGACGAAAAAAAAAATAATAAACAATTAAGCACTAGTTTACATAGCAAGTAAAGAATTCTTACTATATGTATATATATATATATATATATATATATATAAGAAAAAATAATACAATCAACATCATATTAGAAACATCCTGGTTCTTTAAATTTAAGTCTGTAGGAGGAACTACGTTTTGTATTTTAAGCATAAAATTGAATTACGTACCTATACAAACATACATAATTACAATATTGCCTCACAGTATATACAAATTAGTGTAGATATGGTAAACAAAAAGGACCAACGTAGTATAAAGTAATCACATTTTATAATCCTCATGCCATCTCGGTGGTCGCATTATCCTAGTTGTTTTTGCTACATCTGGTGAGAGTACAGCAATAGACTTTGATAACTGTTCTGCAGTTTCTTCTTGTGGTCTGTCTGGGTCAGCCTCTCCTGCTAAACATTGTTGTTCTGAGGTTGTACTAGATTGCTTGTCATCCTCATCCTCATCTGAGTTAGACAAATAATATGATTTCATCTGAGATACGTAGACAGTAGTCGCATATTGTCTCCCTTCTCCTGCTCGCAATGCTGACACACTGTATACATCATTAGGTAGCCCTTGTGTCACAATGAGTGGTCCACGATACTTAGGTTATAGTTTCGCTTATTCACCCATTGCTTCAGGGGGTCTCTTTATGTGGACAATGTCTCCATCCCTGTAAACGATTGGCCTGGAGTGCTTTAAATCATACCTAAGTTTCCACATTTTATGCACTATTGCTATACGTTCGAGTTCCCTCTTCTGAAGTCTTGTAGAATCATCCCATACGGCCATACATCATTTTTAAACAAATGTCGCAATACGTCATCCTTGAAACTGGGAAAATAGCCATACAATACATGGAAAGGTGTGTCTCCCATAGTTTTATTATATGTGATGTTAAGGTCACACTCCACTTCAGTAATATGCTTAGCTATAATATTTAGCGGACTCATCACCATTTTTTACCGAATTTTTTCCCAAATTTATTTACGATCTTTTAAATTCACCCAAATGTAATGTACAGACGTGTTTTAGAAGTCAAAGAATGTGAACTTAACGAAAAAAATATAAAAAGTATGATATGTTCAATACAAATGACTTTAGACAACATTTAGCGGATTCATCACCATTTTTTACCAAATTTTTTTTCTATTTTTTGTATTCACCCAAATGTATTGAACAGACGTGTTTTAAATGTACTAAATGTGAACTTAACGATAAAAATATAAAAAGTATGATTAGTTTAATAGAAATGAATTAAGACGATATTTAGCGGATTCATCACCTGTTTTTCAAAATTTTTTTACGACCTTTTATTTTCACCAAATGTATTGTAAAGATGTGTTTTAGATGAAAAATAATGTGAACTTAACGATAAAAATATAAAAAGTATGATTAGTTTAATAGAAATAACTTAAGACGATATTTAGCGGATTCATCACCTGTTTATCAAAATTTTTTTACGACCATTTATATTCACCAAAATGTATTGTAAAGATGTGTTTTAGATGTAAAATAATGTGAACTATACGTTAAAAATATAAAAAGTATGATTAGTTCAATACGAATGACTTTAGACGATATTTAGCGGAAATATCACCTGTTTTAAAAAAATTTTTTACGACCTTTTATATTCACCAAAATGTATTTTAAAGACGTGTTTTAGATGTAAAATAATGTAAACTCAACGATAAAAATATAAAAAGTATGATTAGTTTAACAGAAATGACTTAAGATGATAATTAGCGGACTCAACACAATTTTTAATCAAATTTTTTCAGAAATTTTTTTACGATATTTTATATTCAATCAAATGTATTGTAGAGACGTGTTTTAGATGTCAAAGAATGTCAAATTAACGTTAAAAATATAAAAAGTATGATTATTTTAATAGAAATGACTTAAGACGATATTTAGCGGATTCATCATCTGTTTTACAAAATTGTATTACGACCTTTTAAATTCACCCAACTGTATTGTAAAGAAGTCTTTTAGATGTAAAATAATGTGAACTTAACGATAAAAATATAAAAAGTATGATTATTTCAATAGAAATGACTTAAGACGACATTTAGCGGATTAATCACCTGTTTTTCAAAATTTTTTTACGACCTTTTATATTCTCCCAAATGTATTGTAAAGACGTTTTTTTGATGTAAAATAATGTGAACTAAACGTTAAAAATATAAAAAGTATGATTAGTTTAATAGAAATAACTTAAGACGATATTTAGCGGATTCATCACCTGTTTATCAAAATTTTTTGACGACCCTTTATATTCACCAAAATGTATTTTAATGCCGTGTTTTAGATGTAAAATAATGTGAACTTAACGACAAAAATATAAAAAGTATGATTAGTTCAATACAAATGACCTTAGACGATATTCAGCGGAATTATCACCATTTTTTACCAAATTTTTTCCCAAATTTTTTTTCTATTTTTTGTATTCACCCAAATGTATTGTAAATAAGTGTTTTAGATGTAAAATAATGTGAACTTAACGTTAAAAATATCAAAAGTATGATTAGTTCAATACAAATGACTTAAGACGATATTTAGCGGATTCATCACCTGTTTTTCAAAAATTTTTTACGACCCTTTATATTCACCAAAATGTATTTTAATGCCGTGTTTTAGATGTAAAATAATGTGAACTTAACGAAAAAAATATAAAAAGTATGATATGTTCAATACAAATGACTTTAGACAACATTTAGTGGATTCATCACCATTTTTTACCAAATTTTTTTTCTATTTTTTGTATTCACCCAAATGTATTGAACAGACGTGTTTTAGAAGAAAAATAATGTGAACTTAACGATAAAAATATAAAAAGTATGATTAGTTTAATAGAAATGACTTTAGAAGAGATATTTAGCGGATTTATCACCATTTTTTACCAAATTTTTTTTCTATTTTTTTTATTCACCAAAATGTATTGTACAGACTTGTTTTAAATGTACTAAATGTGAACTTAACGATAAAAATATAAAAAGTATGATTAGTTTAATAGAAATGAATTAAGACGATATTTAGCGGATTCATCACCTGTTTTTCAAAATTTTTTTACGACCTTTTATTTTCACCAAATGTATTGTAAAGATGTGTTTTAGATGAAAAATAATGTGAACTTAACGATAAAAATATAAAAAGTATGATTAGTTTAATAGAAATAACTTAAGACGATATTTAGCGGATTCATCACCTGTTTATCAAAATTTTTTTACGACCTTTTATATTCTCCCAAATGTATTGTAAAGACGTTTTTTAGATGTAAAATAATGTGAACTTAACGTTAAAAATATCAAAAGTATGATTAGTTCAATACAAATGACTTAAGACGATATTTAGCGGATTCATCACCTGTTTTTCAAAAATTTTTTACGACCCTTTATATTCACCAAAATGTATTTTAATGCCGAGTTTTAGATGTAAAATAATGTGAACTTAACGAAAAAAATATAAAAAGTATGATATGTTCAATACAAATGACTTTAGACAACACTTAGTGGATTCATCACCATTTTTTACCAAATTTTTTTTCTATTTTTTGTATTCACCCAAATGTATTGAACAGACGTGTTTTAGAAGTAAAATAATGTGAACTTAACGATAAAAATATAAAAAGTATGATTAGTTTAATAGAAATGACTTTAGAAGAGATATTTAGCGGATTTATCACCATTTTTTACCAAATTTTTTTTCTATTTTTTTTATTCACCAAAATGTATTGTACAGACTTGTTTTAAATGTACTAAATGTGAACTTAACGATAAAAATATAAAAAGTATGATTAGTTTAATAGAAATGAATTAAGACGATATTTAGCGGATTCATCACCTGTTTTTCAAAATTTTTTTACGACCTTTTATTTTCACCAAATGTATTGTAAAGATGTGTTTTAGATGAAAAATAATGTGAACTTAACGATAAAAATATAAAAAGTATGATTAGTTTAATAGAAATAACTTAAGACGATATTTAGCGGATTCATCACCTGTTTATCAAAATTTTTTTACGACCATTTATATTCACCAAAATGTATTGTAAAGATGTGTTTTAGATGTAAAATAATGTGAACTATACGTTAAAAATATAAAAAGTATGATTAGTTCAATACGAATGACTTTAGACGATATTTAGCGGAAATATCACCTGTTTTAAAAAAATTTTTTACGACCTTTTATATTCACCAAAATGTATTTTAAAGACGTGTTTTAGATGTAAAATAATGTAAACTCAACGATAAAAATATAAAAAGTATGATTAGTTTAACAGAAATGACTTAAGATGATAATTAGCGGACTCAACACAATTTTTAATCAAATTTTTTCAGAAATTTTTTTACGATATTTTATATTCAATCAAATGTATTGTAGAGACGTGTTTTAGATGTCAAAGAATGTCAAATTAACGTTAAAAATATAAAAAGTATGATTATTTTAATAGAAATGACTTAAGACGATATTTAGCGGATTCATCATCTGTTTTTCAAAATTGTATTACGACCTTTTAAATTCACCCAACTGTATTGTAAAGAAGTGTTTTAGATGTAAAATAATGTGAACTTAACGATAAAAATATAAAAAGTATGATTATTTCAATACAAATGACTTTAGACAACATTTAGCGGATTCATCACCATTTTTTACCAAATTTTTTTTCTATTTTTTGTATTCACCCAAATGTATTGAACAGACGTGTTTTAGAAGTAAAATAATGTGAACTTAACGATAAAAATATAAAAAGTATGATTAGTTTAATAGAAATGACTTTAGAAGAGATATTTAGCGGATTTATCACCATTTTTTACCAAATTTTTTTTCTATTTTTTTTATTCACCAAAATGTATTGTACAGACTTGTTTTAAATGTACTAAATGTGAACTTAACGATAAAAATATAAAAAGTATGATTAGTTTAATAGAAATGAATTAAGACGATATTTAGCGGATTCATCACCTGTTTTTCAAAATTTTTTTACGACCTTTTATTTTCACCAAATGTATTGTAAAGATGTGTTTTAGATGAAAAATAATGTGAACTTAACGATAAAAATATAAAAAGTATGATTAGTTTAATAGAAATGACTTAAGACGATATTTAGTGGATTCATCACCTGTTTTTCAAAATTTATTTACGACCTTATATATTCAACCAAATGTATTGTAGAGACGTGATTTAGATGTCAAAGAATGTGAAATTAACGTTAAAAATATAAAAAGTATGATTATTTTAATAGAAATGACTTAAGACGATATTTAGCGGATTCATCACCTGTTTATCAAAATTTTTTGACGACCTTTTATATTCACCAAAATGTATTGTAAAGATGTGTTTTAGATGTAAAATAATGTGAACTATACGTTAAAAATATAAAAAGTATGATTAGTTTAATAGAAATAACTTAAGACGATATTTAGCGTATTCATCACCTGTTTATCAAAATTTTTTTGATGCATTCTAAAGACGTGTTTAAGAAGTAAAATTATGTGAACTTAACGTAAAAATATAAAAAGTATGATTAGTTTAATAGAAATAACTTAAGACGATATTTAGCGGATTCATCACCTGTTTTTCAAAATTTTTTTACGACCTTTTATATTCACCAAAATGTATTTTAAAGACGTGTTTTAGATGTAAAATAATGTAAACTCAACGATAAAAATATAAAAAGTATGATTAGTTTAACAGAAATGACTTAAGATGATATTTAGCCGACTCAACACAATTTTTAATCAAATTTTTTCACAAATTTTTTTACGATATTTTATATTCAATCAAATGTATTGTAGAGACGTGTTTTAGATGTCAAAGAATGTCAAATTAACGTTAAAAATATAAAAAGTATGATTATTTTAATAGAAATAACTTAAGACGATATTTAGCGGATTCATCATCTGTTTTTCAAAATTGTATTACGACCTTTTAAATTCACCCAACTGTATTGTAAAGAAGTGTTTTAGATGTAAAACAATGTGAACTTAACGATAAAAATATAAAAAGTATGATTATTTTAATAGAAATGACTTAAGACGACATTTAGCGGATTAATCACCTGTTTTTCAAAATTTTTTTACGACCTTTTATATTCTCCCAAATGTATTGTAAAGACGTTTTTTTGATGTAAAATAATGTGAACTAAACGTTAAAAATATAAAAAGTATGATTAGTTTAATAGAAATAACTTAAGACGATATTTAGCGGATTCATCACCTGTTTATTAAAATTTTTTGACGACCCTTTATATTCACCAAAATGTATTTTAATGCCGTGTTTTAGATGTAAAATAATGTGAACTTAACGACAAAAATATAAAAAGTATGATTAGTTCAATACAAATGACCTTAGACGATATTAAGCGGAATTATCACCATTTTTTACCAAATTTTTTCCCAAATTTTTTCCCAAATTTTTTTACGATATTTTATATTCAACCAAATGTATTGTAGAGACGTGTTTTAAATGTCAAAGAATGTGAAATTAATGTTAAAAATATAAAAAGTATGATTAGTTTAATAGAAATGACTTAAGACGATATTTAGCGTATTCATCACCTGTTTATCAAAATTTTTTTACGACCTTTTATATTCACTAAAATGTATTGTAAAGCTGTGATTTAGATGTAAAATAATGTGAACTATACGTTAAAAATATAAAAAGTATGATTAGTTTAATAGAAATGACTTAAGACGATATTTAGTGGATTCATCACCTGTTTTTCAAAATTTATTTACGACCTTTTATATTCAACCAAATGTATTGTAGAGACGTGATTTAGATGTAAAATAATGTGAACTATACGTTAAAAATATAAAAAGTATGATTAGTTTAATAGAAATAACTTAAGACGATATTTAGCGTATTCATCACCTGTTTATCAAAATTTTTTTGATGCATTCTAAAGACGTGTTTAAGATGTAAAATTATGTGAACTTAACGTAAAAATATAAAAAGTATGATTATTTTAATAGAAATGACTTAAGACGATGTTTAGCGGATTCATCACCTGTTTATCAAAATTTTTTGACGACCTTTTATATTCACCAAAATGTATTGTAAATACGTGTTTTAGATGTAAAATTATGTGAACTTAACGATAAAAATATAAAAAGTATGATTAGTTCAATACAAATGACCTTAGACGATATTAAGCGGAATTATCACCATTTTTTACCAAATTTTTTCCCAAATTTTTTTTCTATTTTTTTATTCACCCAAATCTATTGTAAAGACGTTTTTTTGATGTAAAATAATGTGAACTAAACGTTAAAAATATAAAAAGTATGTTTAGTTTAATAGAATTAACTTAAGACAATATTTAGCGGATTTATCACCTGTTTATCAAAATTTTTTGACGACCTTTTATATTCACCAAAATGTATTGTAAAGATGTGTTTTAGATGTAAAATTATGTGAACTTAACGTAAAAATATAAAAAGTATGATTAGTTTAATAGAAATAACTTAAGACGATATTTAGCGGATTCATCACCTGTTTTTCAAAATTTTTTTACTACCTTTTAAATTCATCCAAATGTATTTTAAAGATGTGTTTTAGATGTAAAATAATGTAAACTCAACGATAAAAATATAAAAAGTATGATTAGTTTAAAGAAATGACTTAAGACGATATTTAGCGGACTCAACACAATTTTTAATCAAATTTTTTCACAAATTTTTTTACGATATTTTATATTCAACCAAATGTATTGTAGAGACGTGTTTTAAATGTCAAAGAATGTGAAATTAATGTTAAAAATATAAAAAGTATGATTAGTTTAATAGAAATGACTTAAGACGATATTTAGCGTATTCATCACCTGTTTATCAAAATTTTTTTACGATCTTTTATATTCACCAAAATGTATTGTAAAGATGTGATTTAGATGTAAAATAATGTGAACTATACGTTAAAAATATAAAAAGTATGATTAGTTTAATAGAAATGACTTAAGACGATATTTAGTGGATTCATCACCTGTTTTTCAAAATTTATTTACGACCTTTTATATTTAACCAAATGTATTGTAGAGACGTGATTTAGATGTCAAAGAATGTGAAATTAACGTTAAAAATATAAAAAGTATGATTATTTTAATAGAAATGACTTAAGACGATATTTAGCGGATTCATCACCTGTTTATCAAAATTTTTTGACGACCTTTTATATTCAACCAAATGTATTGTAGAGACGTGATTTAGATGTAAAATAATGTGAACTATACGTTAAAAATATAAAAAGTATGATTAGTTTAATAGAAATAACTTAAGACGATATTTAGCGTATTCATCACCTGTTTATCAAAATTTTTTTGATGCATTCTAAAGACGTGTTTAAGATGTAAAATTATGTGAACTTAACGTAAAAATATAAAAAGTATGATTAGTTTAATAGAAATAACTTAAGACGATATTTAGCGGATTCATCACCTGTTTATCAAAATTTTTTTACGACCTTTTATATTCACCAAAATGTATTGTAAAGACGTGTTTTAGATGTCAAATTATGTGCAGTTAACGATAAAAATATAAAAAGTATGATTAGTTTAATAGAAATGACTTAAGACGATATTTAGCGGATTCACCATCTGTTTTTCAAAATTGTATTACGACCTTTTAAATTCACCCAACTGTATTGTAAAGAAGTGTTTTTGATGTAAAATAATGTGAACTAAACGTTAAAAATATAAAAAGTATGTTTAGTTTAATAGAATTAACTTAAGACAATATTTAGCGGATTTATCACCTGTTTATCAAAATTTTTTGACGACCTTTTATATTCACCAAAATGTATTGTAAAGATGTGTTTTAGATGTAAAATTATGTGAACTTAACGTAAAAATATAAAAAGTATGATTAGTTTAATAGAAATAACTTAAGACGATATTTAGCGGATTCATCACCTGTTTTTCAAAATTTTTTTACTACCTTTTAAATTCATCCAAATGTATTTTAAAGATGTGTTTTAGATGTAAAATAATGTAAACTCAACGATAAAAATATAAAAAGTATGATTAGTTTAAAGAAATGACTTAAGACGATATTTAGCGGACTCAACACAATTTTTAATCAAATTTTTTCACAAATTTTTTTACGATATTTTATATTCAACCAAATGTATTGTAGAGACGTGTTTTAAATGTCAAAGAATGTGAAATTAATGTTAAAAATATAAAAAGTATGATTAGTTTAATAGAAATGACTTAAGACGATATTTAGCGTATTCATCACCTGTTTATCAAAATTTTTTTACGATCTTTTATATTCACCAAAATGTATTGTAAAGATGTGATTTAGATGTAAAATAATGTGAACTATACGTTAAAAATATAAAAAGTATGATTAGTTTAATAGAAATGACTTAAGACGATATTTAGTGGATTCATCACCTGTTTTTCAAAATTTATTTACGACCTTTTATATTCAACCAAATGTATTGTAGAGACGTGATTTAGATGTCAAAGAATGTGAAATTAACGTTAAAAATATAAAAAGTATGATTATTTTAATAGAAATGACTTAAGACGATATTTAGCGGATTCATCACCTGTTTATCAAAATTTTTTGACGACCTTTTATATTCACCAAAATGTATTGTAAAGATGTGTTTTAGATGTAAAATAATGTGAACTATACGTTAAAAATATAAAAAGTATGATTAGTTTAATAGAAATAACTTAAGACGATATTTAGCGTATTCATCACCTGTTTATCAAAATTTTTTTGATGCATTCTAAAGACGTGTTTAAGATGTAAAATTATGTGAACTTAACGTAAAAATATAAAAAGTATGATTAGTTTAATAGAAATAACTTAAGACGATATTTAGCGGATTCATCACCTGTTTTTCAAAATTTTTTTACTACCTTTTAAATTCATCCAAATGTATTTTAAAGATGTGTTTTAGATGTAAAATAATGTAAACTCAACGATAAAAATATAAAAAGTATGATTAGTTTAAAGAAATGACTTAAGACGATATTTAGCGGACTCAACACAATTTTTAATCAAATTTTTTCACAAATTTTTTTACGATATTTTATATTCAACCAAATGTATTGTAGAGACGTGTTTTAAATGTCAAAGAATGTGAAATTAATGTTAAAAATATAAAAAGTATGATTAGTTTAATAGAAATGACTTAAGACGATATTTAGCGTATTCATCACCTGTTTATCAAAATTTTTTTACGATCTTTTATATTCACCAAAATGTATTGTAAAGATGTGATTTAGATGTAAAATAATGTGAACTATACGTTAAAAATATAAAAAGTATGATTAGTTTAATAGAAATGACTTAAGACGATATTTAGTGGATTCATCACCTGTTTTTCAAAATTTATTTACGACCTTTTATATTCAACCAAATGTATTGTAGAGACGTGATTTAGATGTCAAAGAATGTGAAATTAACGTTAAAAATATAAAAAGTATGATTATTTTAATAGAAATGACTTAAGACGATATTTAGCGGATTCATCACCTGTTTATCAAAATTTTTTGACGACCTTTTATATTCACCAAAATGTATTGTAAAGATGTGTTTTAGATGTAAAATAATGTGAACTATACGTTAAAAATATAAAAAGTATGATTAGTTTAATAGAAATAACTTAAGACGATATTTAGCGTATTCATCACCTGTTTATCAAAATTTTTTTGATGCATTCTAAAGACGTGTTTAAGATGTAAAATTATGTGAACTTAACGTAAAAATATAAAAAGTATGATTAGTTTAATAGAAATAACTTAAGACGATATTTAGCGGATTCATCACCTGTTTATCAAAATTTTTTTACGACCTTTTATATTCACCAAAATGTATTGTAAAGACGTGTTTTAGATGTCAAATTATGTGCAGTTAACGATAAAAATATAAAAAGTATGATTAGTTTAATAGAAATGACTTAAGACGATATTTAGCGGATTCATCATCTGTTTTTCAAAATTGTATTACGACCTTTTAAATTCACCCAACTGTATTGTAAAGAAGTGTTTTAGATGTAAAATAATGTGAACTTAACGATAAAAATTTAAAAAATATGAATATTTTAATAGAAATGACTTAAGACGACATTTAGCGGATTCATCACCTGTTTTTCAAAATTTTTTTCGACCTTTTATATTCTCCCAAATGTATTGTAAAGACGTTTTTTTGGTGTAAAATAATGTGAACTAAACGTTAAAAATATAAAAAGTATGATTAGTTTAATAGAAATAACTTAAGATAATATTTAGCGGATTCATCACCTGTTTATCAAAATTTTTTGACGACCTTTTATATTCAACAAAATGTATTGTAAAGATGTGCTTTAGATGTAATATAATGTGAACTATACGTTAAAAATATAAAAAGTATGATTAGTTTAATAGAAATAACTTAAGACGATATTTAGCGGATTCATCACCTGTTTATCAAAATTTTTTTACGACCTTTTATATTCACCAAAATGTATTGTAAAGATGTGTTTTAAATGTAAAATAATGTGAACTATACGTTAAAAAAATAAAAAGTATGATTAGTTTAATAGAAATGACTTAAGACGATATTTAGTGGATTCATCACCTGTTTTTCAAAATTTATTTACGACCTTTTATATTCAACCAAATGTATTGTAGAGACGTGATTTAGATGTCAAAGAATGTGAAATTAACGTTAAAAATATAAAAAGTATGATTATTTTAATAGAAATGACTTAAGACGATATTTAGCGGATTCATCACCTGTTTATCAAAATTTTTTGACGACCTTTTATATTCACCAAAATGTATTGTAAAGATGTGTTTTAGATGTAAAATAATGTGAACTATACGTTAAAAATATAAAAAGTATGATTAGTTTAATAGAAATAACTTAAGACGATATTTAGCGTATTCATCACCTGTTTATCAAAATTTTTTTGATGCATTCTAAAGACGTGTTTAAGATGTAAAATTATGTGAACTTAACGTAAAAATATAAAAAGTATGATTAGTTTAATAGAAATAACTTAAGACGATATTTAGCGGATTCATCACCTGCAATTCAAAATTTTTTTATACAAATTTTTATACAAATTTTTTTATACAAATAATCGAATAAATACCAACAATTCTACTTGAAATTATAATAACATAATATTATCGATAACTAATTTTTTGCTGTGTCAAAAAACTGGAAAACACAACACAACTTTCCACAATTCTTATAATAACATCAAAAAACTAATGCAAAACATATCGGTATTATAAAATATGTTAATTTACGTTGTTATATTATTTTTATTTATATTTCATTTTTGATATCAAACCGTCAATATTCTAACATTGAAATGTTAGTATTACTAATTGGACAGCACGATTCAAAAATTGATAGTTGAAATTCATACAATTTAAGAGGAATTTTGAATTTAGTCTCAAAAGAGTAATATTATCGAGACCATGTATTCAATGTATTGTATAGAAATACTAACATAAAAATATTTATGAAAATTTAAATTATTTAGTGGATATTCAACGTTTTGATAGAAAATAATTTTTTTCTATACCTTATATTCTCCTAGGCCACGTATACAATGTCGATTGTACATCTGTATTTAATGTAACAACGGGCAAAGAGTGGCATATTTAATTTGCAATACCTATTATTTAAACAGTTGATATTGTATTACCTACTAAATTGTTTTTCTTCTTAAAAACATTTAAAAATATTCTAAACTATAACAATTTTATATTATGAGACCTTCTTGAAACTCTAATAACATATTTATCCATCTAGTTTTAATGTTTTGCTTGATCAAAAACTTGAAAACTTAATACAAGGTCCTGCAGTTCTAATGATATAAAATCAAAATATTACTATAAATTTATAATTCTCAAAAAATTTGGCAAAGTAAAGATGTTTATTAGGCATCTTTTTTTGTATTGGTATACAAACTACAAAACTTTACGTAAAAAAATATGTCCATTTACTTATAATACCTAAAATCTAATTTTTTTTTGGTTTTAAATATTTTTGTTTGCCTGTGTTTTAACTTTTTCGTTCAGAATTAAATTAATGTTTGTTAACAAATCGTTACCAACCTCAATATGTATGCCAAAAAACGTAGCATCGGTATTCCATCGAATTCTCGGATTATTTAGAATTCAAAATTATCATTCAATTAGACGTTAATCATTTTTTTAATACTCACAGCCTCCCCCCCCCCCCCTAATTTTTGTGGTATAGTTCTGCCAGCGAATATTGGCAAGTGACCGTCGCTTGCAGTTAAATGTATTTAACAAAGAGGTCCCATAAAACATATATAATATTATATTTTATTGAAGTAGCGAGTGTATTAATTTTATTTAAAATCATAAAAATTACAATATAAATTTACAAGTTTCACAGTAATATTTATTCAAATATAAATTGATAAATACAGTTTCGAATAAAAATATTCTAACCTAGTTACGTATATCATCAATTTTAGATTCTGAGCCGAGCGATTTTAAAATGATGTGTTTTTTTTATTTATTCATTTATTTTTTGTGTCTTTTTACACGACAAATTGTCGAAGTAATAATGCTTTGATTTTAAACTTCAGTAGGTTTTCTGGTTAGATAGTGAATCTAGTTAGTGCACTGGTGAGTTTATTTTTTTTCGTTCCTGGACGTTTTCAAAACCATCGAGGAAAACAGAAAAGAAATTAAGTTGTAATTTTGATTTTTTTAGTTTTTTTTTTTTTATAAATGACAGTAAAAAAATATTAAAAATACATAGCAAAAATGTTTTTAATAATTTCGAATTTTGACAAAGTAGGTAAAAATCAATAACATTTGAAATTTATTTTGAGTTGGAAATTTATAAAAATGTATCTTTTTAAATCTAAGATTTGAAAATTAAATACAAGAATCTTCATGAGTTTGTATACTTTTATCAAATAATAAAATTCCTACCGAAAAGTCAAATTAATTAATGTTTATCAGTTTATGATGACCATTTGAATTACAACATTGGATATTCACTCAATTTCTCGTGTACCTTCCGATATTCTTATTTTAAAGTTATTCAAAAACGAATGATTGTAATAACCTGAAATTTACACCATATGTTTATTTTATTAATTCCTCTAATGGATAAAATTATTTTTACTATTAAAGACGTGATTCAAAAATTGATTATTGGAATTCTTGTATTTAAGAGGAAATTTGAATTTAGTCTCAAAAGAGTAATATTATCGAGAACATGTATTCAATGTATTGTATATATATACTAACATAAAAATATTTATGAAAATTTAAATTATTTAGTGGATATTTAACATTTTGAAAAAAAAGTATTGATGACTTTTTTCAAAATATTTTTTTACATAGTTTCAAGTTGTTGAAAAACCAACGCTTTTATTAAAAAATTATATTTTTAAATATTTTTTAAGTTTTTTACTTTTTTGAATGACAACATAGTTTTTAATTTCATATTCCAAAGCAGAATATTATTCTAAGTATTTTGATTCATAAAAATCAAATTTAGGACGAGTAGTTTATGAGTTATAAGTATTTTATGTTTAGACAAGCAGAGTAGTGGACAAACATTTTACGGGGTAACCCCGTACCACTCCATTCCACCAATCTAAACTTTAAATACCTATAACTCATAAACTACTAGCGCTAAATTCGAAATTTTAACGTAATAATTAATAAAAAAAAATAGCTTTATTAATTTATGAAATTTTAAGTATAGGTTACCATTTGAAAATTAAAAGTTGATAGTGGTTTACCTAATAATTACAAGGGTGAAAATATAAAAAATATATACAATTCAAGGAGATCTACAATTTTGAAAAAAATATTTGAAAAAAGTCAATAATTTTTGAAAAAATTAGTGTTGTTTGATAAATCAAATACCCTGTATATAAAAAAATAAATACATTTTAATGGTTAATAATTAATTAATAGTAAATAAAAAGTTAATTTTAAACTTAATCCATTACTTTTACATCTTACACATTTTGATAATAGACGAAAAAAAAAATAATAAACAATTAAGCACTAGTTTACATAGCAAGTAAAGAATTCTTACTATATGTATATATATATATATATATATATATATATAAGAAAAAATAATACAATCAACATCATATTAGAAACATCCTGGTTCTTTAAATTTAAGTCTGTAGGAGGAACTACGTTTTGTATTTTAAGCATAAAATTGAATTACGTACCTATACAAACATACATAATTACAATATTGCCTCACAGTATATACAAATTAGTGTAGATATGGTAAACAAAAAGGACCAACGTAGTATAAAGTAATCACATTTTATAATCCTCATGCCATCTCGGTGGTCGCATTATCCTAGTTGTTTTTGCTACATCTGGTGAGAGTACAGCAATAGACTTTGATAACTGTTCTGCAGTTTCTTCTTGTGGTCTGTCTGGGTCAGCCTCTCCTGCTAAACATTGTTGTTCTGAGGTTGTACTAGATTGCTTGTCATCCTCATCCTCATCTGAGTTAGACAAATAATATGATTTCATCTGAGATACGTAGACAGTAGTCGCATATTGTCTCCCTTCTCCTGCTCGCAATGCTGACACACTGTATACATCATTAGGTAGCCCTTGTGTCACAATGAGTGGTCCACGATACTTAGGTTATAGTTTCGCTTATTCACCCATTGCTTCAGGGGGTCTCTTTATGTGGACAATGTCTCCATCCCTGTAAACGATTGGCCTGGAGTGCTTTAAATCATACCTAAGTTTCCACATTTCATGCACTATTGCTATACGTTCGAGTTCCCTCTTCTGAAGTCTTGTAGAATCATCCCATACGGCCATACATCATTTTTAAACAAATGTCGCAATACGTCATCCTTGAAACTGGGAAAATAGCCATACAATACATGGAAAGGTGTGTCTCCCATAGTTTTATTATATGTGATGTTAAGGTCACACTCCACTTCAGTAATATGCTTAGCTATAATATTTAGCGGACTCATCACCATTTTTTACCGAATTTTTTCCCAAATTTATTTACGATCTTTTAAATTCACCCAAATGTAATGTACAGACGTGTTTTAGAAGTCAAAGAATGTGAACTTAACGAAAAAAATATAAAAAGTATGATATGTTCAATACAAATGACTTTAGACAACATTTAGCGGATTCATCACCATTTTTTACCAAATTTTTTTTCTATTTTTTGTATTCACCCAAATGTATTGAACAGACGTGTTTTAAATGTACTAAATGTGAACTTAACGATAAAAATATAAAAAGTATGAAATTTTTTTACGATATTTTATATTCAATCAAATGTATTGTAGAGACGTGTTTTAGATGTCAAAGAATGTCAAATTAACGTTAAAAATATAAAAAGTATGATTATTTTAATAGAAATGACTTAAGACGATATTTAGCGGATTCATCATCTGTTTTACAAAATTGTATTACGACCTTTTAAATTCACCCAACTGTATTGTAAAGAAGTGTTTTAGATGTAAAATAATGTGAACTTAACGTTAAAAATATAAAAAGTATGATTAGTTTAATAGAAATAACTTAAGACGATATTTAGCGGATTCATCACCTGTTTATCAAAATTTTTTTACGACCATTTATATTCACCAAAATGTATTGTAAAGATGTGTTTTAGATGTAAAATAATGTGAACTATACGTTAAAAATATAAAAAGTATGATTAGTTCAATACGAATGACTTTAGACGATATTTAGCGGAAATATCACCTGTTTTAAAAAAATTTTTTACGACCTTTTATATTCACCAAAATGTATTTTAAAGACGTGTTTTAGATGTAAAATAATGTAAACTCAACGATAAAAATATAAAAAGTATGATTAGTTTAACAGAAATGACTTAAGATGATAATTAGCGGACTCAACACAATTTTTAATCAAATTTTTTCAGAAATTTTTTTACGATATTTTATATTCAATCAAATGTATTGTAGAGACGTGTTTTAGATGTCAAAGAATGTCAAATTAACGTTAAAAATATAAAAAGTATGATTATTTTAATAGAAATGACTTAAGACGATATTTAGCGGATTCATCATCTGTTTTTCAAAATTGTATTACGACCTTTTAAATTCACCCAACTGTATTGTAAAGAAGTGTTTTAGATGTAAAATAATGTGAACTTAACGATAAAAATATAAAAAGTATGATTATTTCAATAGAAATGACTTAAGACGACATTTAGCGGATTAATCACCTGTTTTTCAAAATTTTTTTACGACCTTTTATATTCTCCCAAATGTATTGTAAAGACGTTTTTTTGATGTAAAATAATGTGAACTAAACGTTAAAAATATAAAAAGTATGATTAGTTTAATAGAAATAACTTAAGACGATATTTAGCGGATTCATCACCTGTTTATCAAAATTTTTTGACGACCCTTTATATTCACCAAAATGTAATTTAATGCCGTGTTTTAGATGTAAAATAATGTGAACTTAACGACAAAAATATAAAAAGTATGATTAGTTCAATACAAATGACCTTAGACGATATTCAGCGGAATTATCACCATTTTTTACCAAATTTTTTCCCAAATTTTTTTTCTATTTTTTGTATTCACCCAAATGTATTGTAAATAAGTGTTTTAGATGTAAAATAATGTGAACTTAACGTTAAAAATATCAAAAGTATGATTAGTTCAATACAAATGACTTAAGACGATATTTAGCGGATTCATCACCTGTTTTTCAAAAAATTTTTACGACCCTTTATATTCACCAAAATGTATTTTAATGCCGTGTTTTAGATGTAAAATAATGTGAACTTAACGAAAAAAATATAAAAAGTATGATATGTTCAATACAAATGACTTTAGACAACATTTAGCGGATTCATCACCATTTTTTACCAAATTTTTTTTCTATTTTTTGTATTCACCCAAATGTATTGAACAGACGTGTTTTAGAAGTAAAATAATGTGAACTTAACGATAAAAATATAAAAAGTATGATTAGTTTAATAGAAATGACTTTAGAAGAGATATTTAGCGGATTTATCACCATTTTTTACCAAATTTTTTTTCTATTTTTTTTATTCACCAAAATGTATTGTACAGACTTGTTTTAAATGTACTAAATGTGAACTTAACGATAAAAATATAAAAAGTATGATTAGTTTAATAGAAATGAATTAAGACGATATTTAGCGGATTCATCACCTGTTTTTCAAAATTTTTTTACGACCTTTTATTTTCACCAAATGTATTGTAAAGATGTGTTTTAGATGAAAAATAATGTGAACTTAACGATAAAAATATAAAAAGTATGATTAGTTTAATAGAAATAACTTAAGACGATATTTAGCGGATTCATCACCTGTTTATCAAAATTTTTTTACGACCATTTATATTCACCAAAATGTATTGTAAAGATGTGTTTTAGATGTAAAATAATGTGAACTATACGTTAAAAATATAAAAAGTATGATTAGTTCAATACGAATGACTTTAGACGATATTTAGCGGAAATATCAC
This sequence comes from Diuraphis noxia, assembly GCF_037042655.1. Lineage (NCBI taxonomy): Eukaryota > Metazoa > Arthropoda > Insecta > Hemiptera > Aphididae > Diuraphis > Diuraphis noxia. The sequence goes on from NW_028301721.1 coordinate 474,002, forward strand.
CTGTTTTAAAAAAAATTTTTACGACCTTTTATATTCACCAAAATGTATTTTAAAGACGTGTTTTAGATGTAAAATAATGTAAACTCAACGATAAAAATATAAAAAGTATGATTAGTTTAACAGAAATGACTTAAGATGATAATTAGCGGACTCAACACAATTTTTAATCAAATTTTTTCAGAAATTTTTTTACGATATTTTATATTCAATCAAATGTATTGTAGAGACGTGTTTTAGATGTCAAAGAATGTCAAATTAACGTTAAAAATATAAAAAGTATGATTATTTTAATAGAAATGACTTAAGACGATATTTAGCGGATTCATCATCTGTTTTTCAAAATTGTATTACGACCTTTTAAATTCACCCAACTGTATTGTAAAGAAGTGTTTTAGATGTAAAATAATGTGAACTTAACGATAAAAATATAAAAAGTATGATTATTTTAATAGAAATGACTTAAGACGACATTTAGCGGATTAATCACCTGTTTTTCAAAATTTTTTTACGACCTTTTATATTCTCCCAAATGTATTGTAAAGACGTTTTTTTGATGTAAAATAATGTGAACTAAACGTTAAAAATATAAAAAGTATGATTAGTTTAATAGAAATAACTTAAGACGATATTTAGCGGATTCATCACCTGTTTATCAAAATTTTTTGACGACCCTTTATATTCACCAAAATGTATTTTAATGCCGTGTTTTAGACGTCCGTCAAGTTGGCACCGGCACTTTCTCCAAACAACTCAAAATTGGTATCAAAATTTTGCTACGAATTTGCTACATTTTGCTACGCTATTTTTAGAATTTGCTACTATTTGGTTTTTCCGGAAATCCGGAAACAAACATGCCAGTGCTATCTTGACGTAGCACCGGCACTTTCTCCAAACTACTCAAAACAGGTATCAAAATTTTGCTACGAATTTGCTACATTTTGCTACGCTATTTTTAGAATTTGCTACAATTTGGTTTTTCCAGAATCCCGGAAAATCGAAAATTTCCCAGCACCGGCACTTTCTCCAAACAACTCAAAATTGGTATCAAAATTTTGCTACGAATTTGCTACATTTTGCTACGCTATTTTTAGAATTTGCTACTATTTGGTTTTTCCGGAAATCCGGAAACAAACATGCCAGTGCTATCTTGACGTAGCACCGGCACTTTCTCCAAACAACTCAAAATTGGTATCAAAATTTTGCTACGAATTTGCTACATTTTGCTACGCTATTTTTAGAATTTGCTACAATTTGGTTTTCCCAGAATCCCGGAAAACAGAAAATTTCCCAGCACCGGCACTTTGATGTTAAAAGAGCTGATGGCCTGTGGAATATTCACGACGACTTGGTAAACAAAATAACAACATATAAAAACACCGAAAAAATTGAAGTTCAACCCCATATTTTATTTTATGTAAAAGAGTAAAATAAAAGTAAAATTATATTAATTTGGAGAATAGATGATAATAATTGAAATAAATTTAAAGTACTTATATTTCAGTTTATTAATTTTTGTATATATTTTGTTTTATGATATGTTTTGTATATTTCGTTAGAATTATTATTGAATTCGTACAACTATTATACCTTTTGATGCCCATTTAAGCTTTTGTATGACTAAAGTTTTTGATTGATATTAATTATTTGCTAAACAATCCGGTTACTTATTATTATTACTATATTCTTTATTGAGTCAAATAAATGGTAAAACTAAAATGATTTTCTACAGTTCATTTATTTATAATATATACTATACTTAGACAACGATTGTCCAGTACTATAATATTAACATGTTGAAAATAGGTTTAAACATATATTGACTGGAATATGTTTAATTTGGAAATTTAAAATGTTGATAACATCTATTTAAATTCAATTTAATTTTTTGTTGTTCATACCCCGTGCTATAGGCTATAAAAATGTATAATAAGTGCTGGCGCTAAAAGTATTTCAAGATTCTATACTTCCAACGCAGAAGAAAGTTCTGAATTTTATATATCTCATTAGTTGTGAAACGCATTATAGCACATGAATGGAACAATAATCTATGAAAATAAAAAATGTTAATACCTATTATATCATGGTATTTGGTCAAAGTGCCGGTGCTGGGAAATTTTCTGTTTTCCGGGATTCCGGGAAAACCAGGAGGTAGCAAATTCCAAAAACAGCGTAGCAAAATGTAGCAAATTCATAGCAAAATGTGGATACCAATTTTGAGTTGTTTGGAGAAAGTGCCGGCGCTACGTCAAGATAGCATCGGCATGTCTGTTTCCGGATTTCCGGAAAAACCAAATAGTAGCAAATTCTAAAAATAGCGTAGCAAAATGTAGCAAATTCGTAGCAAAATTTTGATAAAAATTTTGAGTTGTTTGGAGAAAGTGCCGGTGCTGGGAAATTTTCGATTTTCCGGGATTCTGGGAAAACCAAATTGTAGCAAATTCTAAAAATAGCGTAGCAAAATGTAGCAAATTTGTAGCAAAATTTTGATACCAATTTTGAGTTGTTTGGAGAAAGTGCCGGTGCTGGGAAATTTTCGATTTTCCGGGATTCTGGAAAAACCAAATTGTAGCAAATTCTAAAAATAGCGTAGCAAAATGTAGCAAATTCGTAGAAAAATTTTGATACCCGTTTTGAATTGTTTGGAGAAAGTGCCGGTGCTACGTCAAGATAGCACTGGCATGTTTGTTTCCGGATTTCCGGAAAAACCAAATAGTAGCAAATTCTAAAAATAGCGTAGCAAAATGTAGCAAATTCGTAGCAAAATTTTGATACCAATTTTGAGTTGTTTGGAGAAAGTGCCGGTGCCAACTTGACGGACGTGTGTTTTAGATGTAAAATAATGTGAACTTAACGACAAAAATATAAAAAGTATGATTAGTTCAATACAAATGACCTTAGACGATATTAAGCGGAATTATAACCATTTTTTACCAAATTTTTTCCCAAATTTTTTTTCTATTTTTTGTATTCACCCAAATGTATTGTTTATACGTGTTTTAGATGTAAAATAACGTGAACTTAACGTTAAAAATATAAAAAGTATGATTAGTTTAATAGAAATAACTTAAGACGATATTTAGCGGATTCATCACCTGTTTTTCAAAATTTTTTTACGACCTTTAAATTCACCCAAATGTATTGTAAAGAAGTGTTTTAGATGTAAAATAATGTGAACTTAACGATTAAAATATAAAAAGTATGATTAGTTCAATACAAATGACCTTAGACGATATTCAGCGGAATTATCACCATTTTTTACCAAATTTTTTCCCAAATTTTTTTTCTATTTTTTGTATTCACCCAAATGTATTGTAAATAAGTGTTTTAGATGTAAAATAATGTGAACTTAACGTTAAAAATATCAAAAGTATGATTAGTTTAATAGAAATGACTTAAGACGATATTTAGCGGAATTATCACCTGTTTTTCAAAAATTTTTTACGACCTTTTATATTCATCCAAATGAATTCTAAAGACGTGTTTAAGATGTAAAATAATGTGAACTTAACGAAAAAAATATAAAAAGTATGATATGTTCAATACAAATGACTTTAGACAACATTTAGCGGATTCATCACCATTTTTTACCAAATTTTTTTTCTATTTTTTGTATTCACCCAAATGTATTGAACAGACGTGTTTTAGAAGTAAAATAATGTGAACTTAACGATAAAAATATAAAAAGTATGATTAGTTTAATAGAAATGACTTTAGAAGAGATATTTAGCGGATTTATCACCATTTTTTACCAAATTTTTTTTCTATTTTTTTTATTCACCAAAATGTATTGTACAGACTTGTTTTAAATGTACTAAATGTGAACTTAACGATAAAAATATAAAAAGTATGATTAGTTTAATAGAAATGAATTAAGACGATATTTAGCGGATTCATCACCTGTTTTTCAAAATTTTTTTACGACCTTTTATTTTCACCAAATGTATTGTAAAGATGTGTTTTAGATGAAAAATAATGTGAACTTAACGATAAAAATATAAAAAGTATGATTAGTTTAATAGAAATAACTTAAGACGATATTTAGCGGATTCATCACCTGTTTATCAAAATTTTTTTACGACCATTTATATTCACCAAAATGTATTGTAAAGATGTGTTTTAGATGTAAAATAATGTGAACTATACGTTAAAAATATAAAAAGTATGATTAGTTCAATACGAATGACTTTAGACGATATTTAGCGGAAATATCACCTGTTTTAAAAAAAATTTTTACGACCTTTTATATTCACCAAAATGTATTTTAAAGACGTGTTTTAGATGTAAAATAATGTAAACTCAACGATAAAAATATAAAAAGTATGATTAGTTTAACAGAAATGACTTAAGATGATAATTAGCGGACTCAACACAATTTTTAATCAAATTTTTTCAGAAATTTTTTTACGATATTTTATATTCAATCAAATGTATTGTAGAGACGTGTTTTAGATGTCAAAGAATGTCAAATTAACGTTAAAAATATAAAAAGTATGATTATTTTAATAGAAATGACTTAAGACGATATTTAGCGGATTCATCATCTGTTTTTCAAAATTGTATTACGACCTTTTAAATTCACCCAACTGTATTGTAAAGAAGTGTTTTAGATGTAAAATAATGTGAACTTAACGATAAAAATATAAAAAGTATGATTATTTTAATAGAAATGACTTAAGACGACATTTAGCGGATTAATCACCTGTTTTTCAAAATTTTTTTACGACCTTTTATATTCTCCCAAATGTATTGTAAAGACGTTTTTTTGATGTAAAATAATGTGAACTAAACGTTAAAAATATAAAAAGTATGATTAGTTTAATAGAAATAACTTAAGACGATATTTAGCGGATTCATCACCTGTTTATCAAAATTTTTTGACGACCCTTTATATTCACCAAAATGTATTTTAATGCCGTGTTTTAGACGTCCGTCAAGTTGGCACCGGCACTTTCTCCAAACAACTCAAAATTGGTATCAAAATTTTGCTACGAATTTGCTACATTTTGCTACGCTATTTTTAGAATTTGCTACTATTTGGTTTTTCCGGAAATCCGGAAACAAACATGCCAGTGCTATCTTGACGTAGCACCGGCACTTTCTCCAAACTACTCAAAACAGGTATCAAAATTTTGCTACGAATTTGCTACATTTTGCTACGCTATTTTTAGAATTTGCTACAATTTGGTTTTTCCAGAATCCCGGAAAATCGAAAATTTCCCAGCACCGGCACTTTCTCCAAACAACTCAAAATTGGTATCAAAATTTTGCTACGAATTTGCTACATTTTGCTACGCTATTTTTAGAATTTGCTACTATTTGGTTTTTCCGGAAATCCGGAAACAAACATGCCAGTGCTATCTTGACGTAGCACCGGCACTTTCTCCAAACAACTCAAAATTGGTATCAAAATTTTGCTACGAATTTGCTACATTTTGCTACGCTATTTTTAGAATTTGCTACAATTTGGTTTTCCCAGAATCCCGGAAAACAGAAAATTTCCCAGCACCGGCACTTTGATGTTAAAAGAGCTGATGGCCTGTGGAATATTCACGACGACTTGGTAAACAAAATAACAACATATAAAAACACCGAAAAAATTGAAGTTCAACCCCATATTTTATTTTATGTAAAAGAGTAAAATAAAAGTAAAATTATATTAATTTGGAGAATAGATGATAATAATTGAAATAAATTTAAAGTACTTATATTTCAGTTTATTAATTTTTGTATATATTTTGTTTTATGATATGTTTTGTATATTTCGTTAGAATTATTATTGAATTCGTACAACTATTATACCTTTTGATGCCCATTTAAGCTTTTGTATGACTAAAGTTTTTGATTGATATTAATTATTTGCTAAACAATCCGGTTACTTATTATTATTACTATATTCTTTATTGAGTCAAATAAATGGTAAAACTAAAATGATTTTCTACAGTTCATTTATTTATAATATATACTATACTTAGACAACGATTGTCCAGTACTATAATATTAACATGTTGAAAATAGGTTTAAACATATATTGACTGGAATATGTTTAATTTGGAAATTTAAAATGTTGATAACATCTATTTAAATTCAATTTAATTTTTTGTTGTTCATACCCCGTGCTATAGGCTATAAAAATGTATAATAAGTGCTGGCGCTAAAAGTATTTCAAGATTCTATACTTCCAACGCAGAAGAAAGTTCTGAATTTTATATATCTCATTAGTTGTGAAACGCATTATAGCACATGAATGGAACAATAATCTATGAAAATAAAAAATGTTAATACCTATTATATCATGGTATTTGGTCAAAGTGCCGGTGCTGGGAAATTTTCTGTTTTCCGGGATTCCGGGAAAACCAGGAGGTAGCAAATTCCAAAAACAGCGTAGCAAAATGTAGCAAATTCATAGCAAAATGTGGATACCAATTTTGAGTTGTTTGGAGAAAGTGCCGGCGCTACGTCAAGATAGCATCGGCATGTCTGTTTCCGGATTTCCGGAAAAACCAAATAGTAGCAAATTCTAAAAATAGCGTAGCAAAATGTAGCAAATTCGTAGCAAAATTTTGATAAAAATTTTGAGTTGTTTGGAGAAAGTGCCGGTGCTGGGAAATTTTCGATTTTCCGGGATTCTGGGAAAACCAAATTGTAGCAAATTCTAAAAATAGCGTAGCAAAATGTAGCAAATTTGTAGCAAAATTTTGATACCAATTTTGAGTTGTTTGGAGAAAGTGCCGGTGCTGGGAAATTTTCGATTTTCCGGGATTCTGGAAAAACCAAATTGTAGCAAATTCTAAAAATAGCGTAGCAAAATGTAGCAAATTCGTAGAAAAATTTTGATACCCGTTTTGAATTGTTTGGAGAAAGTGCCGGTGCTACGTCAAGATAGCACTGGCATGTTTGTTTCCGGATTTCCGGAAAAACCAAATAGTAGCAAATTCTAAAAATAGCGTAGCAAAATGTAGCAAATTCGTAGCAAAATTTTGATACCAATTTTGAGTTGTTTGGAGAAAGTGCCGGTGCCAACTTGACGGACGTGTGTTTTAGATGTAAAATAATGTGAACTTAACGACAAAAATATAAAAAGTATGATTAGTTCAATACAAATGACCTTAGACGATATTAAGCGGAATTATAACCATTTTTTACCAAATTTTTTCCCAAATTTTTTTTCTATTTTTTGTATTCACCCAAATGTATTGTTTATACGTGTTTTAGATGTAAAATAACGTGAACTTAACGTTAAAAATATAAAAAGTATGATTAGTTTAATAGAAATAACTTAAGACGATATTTAGCGGATTCATCACCTGTTTTTCAAAATTTTTTTACGACCTTTAAATTCACCCAAATGTATTGTAAAGAAGTGTTTTAGATGTAAAATAATGTGAACTTAACGATTAAAATATAAAAAGTATGATTAGTTCAATACAAATGACCTTAGACGATATTCAGCGGAATTATCACCATTTTTTACCAAATTTTTTCCCAAATTTTTTTTCTATTTTTTGTATTCACCCAAATGTATTGTAAATAAGTGTTTTAGATGTAAAATAATGTGAACTTAACGTTAAAAATATCAAAAGTATGATTAGTTTAATAGAAATGACTTAAGACGATATTTAGCGGAATTATCACCTGTTTTTCAAAAATTTTTTACGACCTTTTATATTCATCCAAATGAATTCTAAAGACGTGTTTAAGATGTAAAATTATGTGAACTTAACGATAAAAATATAAAAAGTATGATTAGTTCAATACAAATGACTTAAGACGATATTTAGCGGATTCATCACCTGTTTTTCAAAAATTTTTTACGACCCTTTATATTCACCAAAATGTATTTTAATGCCGTGTTTTAGATGTAAAATAATGTGAACTTAACGACAAATATATAAAAAGTATGATTAGTTCAATACAAATGACCTTAGACGATATTAAGCGGAATTATCACCATTTTTTACCAAATTTTTTCCCAAATTTTTTTTCTATTTTTTTATTCACCCAAATGTATTGTAAAGACGTTTTTTTGATGTAAAATAATGTGAACTAAACGTTAAAAATATAAAAAGTATGTTTAGTTTAATAGAATTAACTTAAGACAACATTTAGCGGATTTATCACCTGTTTATCAAAATTTTTTGACGACCTTTTATATTCACCAAAATGTATTGTAAAGATGTGTTTTAGATGTAAAATTATGTGAACTTAACGTAAAAATATAAAAAGTATGATTAGTTTAATAGAAATAACTTAAGACGATATTTAGCGGATTCATCACCTGTTTTTCAAAATTTTTTTACTACCTTTTAAATTCACCCAAATGTATTTTAAAGATGTGTTTTAGATGTAAAATAATGTAAACTCAACGATAAAAATATAAAAAGTATGATTAGTTTAAAGAAATGACTTAAGACGATATTTAGCGGACTCAACACAATTTTTAATCAAATTTTTTCACAAATTTTTTTACGATATTTTATATTCAACCAAATGTATTGTAGAGACGTGTTTTAAATGTCAAAGAATGTGAAATTAATGTTAAAAATATAAAAAGTATGATTAGTTTAATAGAAATGACTTAAGACGATATTTAGCGTATTCATCAACTGTTTATCAAAATTTTTTTACGACCTTTTATATTCACCAAAATGTATTGTAAAGATGTGATTTAGATGTAAAATAATGTGAACTATACGTTAAAAATATAAAAAGTATGATTAGTTTAATAGAAATGACTTAAGACGATATTTAGTGGATTCATCACCTGTTTTTCAAAATTTATTTACGACCTTTTATATTCAACCAAATGTATTGTAGAGACGTGATTTAGATGTCAAAGAATGTGAAATTAACGTTAAAAATATAAAAAGTATGATTATTTTAATAGAAATGACTTAAGCGATATTTAGCGGATTCATCACCTGTTTATCAAAATTTTTTGACGACCTTTTATATTCACCAAAATGTATTGTAAAGATGTGTTTTAGATGTAAAATAATGTGAACTATACGTTAAAAATATAAAAAGTATGATTAGTTTAATAGAAATAACTTAAGACGATATTTAGCGTATTCATCACCTGTTTATCAAAATTTTTTTGATGCATTCTAAAGACGTGTTTAAGATGTAAAATTATGTGAACTTAACGTAAAAATATAAAAAGTATGATTAGTTTAATAGAAATAACTTAAGACGATATTTAGCGGATTCATCACCTGGTTTTCAAAATTTTTTTACTACCTTTTATATTCACCAAAATGTATTTTAAAGACGTGTTTTAGATGTAAAATAATGTAAACTCAACGATAAAAATATAAAAAGTATGATTAGTTTAACAGAAATGACTTAAGATGATATTTAGCCGACTCAACACAATTTTTAATCAAATTTTTTCACAAATTTTTTTACGATATTTTATATTCAATCAAATGTATTGTAGAGACGTGTTTTAGATGTCAAAGAATGTCAAATTAACGTTAAAAATATAAAAAGTATGATTATTTTAATAGAAATGACTTAAGACGATATTTAGCGGATTCATCATCTGTTTTTCAAAATTGTATTACGACCTTTTAAATTCACCCAACTGTATTGTAAAGAAGTGTTTTAGATGTAAAACAATGTGAACTTAACGATAAAAATATAAAAAGTATGATTATTTTAATAGAAATGACTTAAGACGACATTTAGCGGATTAATCACCTGTTTTTCAAAATTTTTTTACGACCTTTTATATTCTCCCAAATGTATTGTAAAGACGTTTTTTTGATGTAAAATAATGTGAACTAAACGTTAAAAATATAAAAAGTATGATTAGTTTAATAGAAATAACTTAAGACGATATTTAGCGGATTCATCACCTGTTTATCAAAATTTTTTGACGACCCTTTTTATTCACCAAAATGTATTTTAATGCCGTGTTTTAGATGTAAAATAATGTGAACTTAACGACAAAAATATAAAAAGTATGATTAGTTCAATACAAATGACCTTAGACGATATTAAGCGGAATTATCACCATTTTTTACCAAATTTTTTCCCAAATTTTTTTTCTATTTTTTTATTCACCCAAATGTATTGTAAAGACGTTTTATTGATGTAAAATAATGTGAACTAGACGTTAAAAATATAAAAAGTATGTTTAGTTTAATAGAATTAACTTAAGACGATATTTAGCGGACTCAACACAATTTTTAATCAAATTTTTTCACAAATTTTTTTACGATATTTTATATTCAACCAAATGTATTGTAATGATGTGTTTTAGATGTAAAATTATGTGAACTTAACGTAAAAATATAAAAAGTATGATTAGTTTAATAGAAATAACTTAAGACGATATTTAGCGGATTCATCACCTGTATTTCAAAATTTTTTTACGACCTTTTATATTCACCAAAATGTATTGTAAAGATGTGATTTAGATGTAAAATAATGTGAACTATACGTTAAAAATATAAAAAGTATGATTAGTTTAAAGAAATGACTTAAGACGATATTTAGCGGACTCAACACAATTTTTAATCAAATTTTTTCACAAATTTTTTTACGATATTTTATATTCAACCAAATGTATTGTAGAGACGTGTTTTAAATGTCAAAGAATGTGAAATTAATGTTAAAAATATAAAAAGTATGATTAGTTTAATAGAAATGACTTAAGACGATATTTAGCGTATTCATCAACTGTTTATCAAAATTTTTTTACGACCTTTTATATTCACCAAAATGTATTGTAAAGATGTGATTTAGATGTAAAATAATGTGAACTATACGTTAAAAATATAAAAAGTATGATTAGTTTAATAGAAATGACTTAAGACGATATTTAGTGGATTCATCACCTGTTTTTCAAAATTTATTTACGACCTTTTATATTCAACCAAATGTATTGTAGAGACGTGATTTAGATGTCAAAGAATGTGAAATTAACGTTAAAAATATAAAAAGTATGATTATTTTAATAGAAATGACTTAAGACGATATTTAGCGGATTCATCACCTGTTTATCAAAATTTTTTGACGACCTTTTATATTCACCAAAATGTATTGTAAAGATGTGTTTTAGATGTAAAATAATGTGAACTATACGTTAAAAATATAAAAAGTATGATTAGTTTAATAGAAATAACTTAAGACGATATTTAGCGTATTCATCACCTGTTTATCAAAATTTTTTTGATGCATTCTAAAGACGTGTTTAAGATGTAAAATTATGTGAACTTAACGTAAAAATATAAAAAGTATGATTAGTTTAATAGAAATAACTTAAGACGATATTTAGCGGATTCATCACCTGGTTTTCAAAATTTTTTTACTACCTTTTATATTCACCAAAATGTATTTTAAAGACGTGTTTTAGATGTAAAATAATGTAAACTCAACGATAAAAATATAAAAAGTATGATTAGTTTAACAGAAATGACTTAAGATGATATTTAGCCGACTCAACACAATTTTTAATCAAATTTTTTCACAAATTTTTTTACGATATTTTATATTCAATCAAATGTATTGTAGAGACGTGTTTTAGATGTCAAAGAATGTCAAATTAACGTTAAAAATATAAAAAGTATGATTATTTTAATAGAAATGACTTAAGACGATATTTAGCGGATTCATCATCTGTTTTTCAAAATTGTATTACGACCTTTTAAATTCACCCAACTGTATTGTAAAGAAGTGTTTTAGATGTAAAACAATGTGAACTTAACGATAAAAATATAAAAAGTATGATTATTTTAATAGAAATGACTTAAGACGACATTTAGCGGATTAATCACCTGTTTTTCAAAATTTTTTTACGACCTTTTATATTCTCCCAAATGTATTGTAAAGACGTTTTTTTGATGTAAAATAATGTGAACTAAACGTTAAAAATATAAAAAGTATGATTAGTTTAATAGAAATAACTTAAGACGATATTTAGCGGATTCATCACCTGTTTATCAAAATTTTTTGACGACCCTTTTTATTCACCAAAATGTATTTTAATGCCGTGTTTTAGATGTAAAATAATGTGAACTTAACGACAAAAATATAAAAAGTATGATTAGTTCAATACAAATGACCTTAGACGATATTAAGCGGAATTATCACCATTTTTTACCAAATTTTTTCCCAAATTTTTTTTCTATTTTTTTATTCACCCAAATGTATTGTAAAGACGTTTTATTGATGTAAAATAATGTGAACTAAACGTTAAAAATATAAAAAGTATGTTTAGTTTAATAGAATTAACTTAAGACGATATTTAGCGGACTCAACACAATTTTTAATCAAATTTTTTCACAAATTTTTTTACGATATTTTATATTCAACCAAATGTATTGTAATGATGTGTTTTAGATGTAAAATTATGTGAACTTAACGTAAAAATATAAAAAGTATGATTAGTTTAATAGAAATAACTTAAGACGATATTTAGCGGATTCATCACCTGTATTTCAAAATTTTTTTACGACCTTTTATATTCACCAACATGTATTGTAAAGATGTGATTTAGATGTAAAATAATGTGAACTATACGTTAAAAATATAAAAAGTATGATTAGTTTAATAGAAATGACTTAAGACGATATTTAGTGGATTCATCATCTGTTTTTCAAAATTTATTTACGACCTTTTATATTCAACCAAATGTATTGTAGAGACGTGATTTAGATGTAAAATAATGTGAACTATACGTTAAAAATATAAAAAGTATGATTAGTTTAATAGAAATGACTTAAGACGATATTTAGCGTATTCATCAACTGTTTATCAAAATTTTTTTACGACCTTTTATATTCACCAAAATGTATTGTAAAGATGTGATTTAGATGTAAAATAATGTGAACTATACGTTAAAAATATAAAAAGTATGATTAGTTTAATAGAAATGACTTAAGACGATATTTAGTGGATTCATCACCTGTTTTTCAAAATTTATTTACGACCTTTTATATTCAACCAAATGTATTGTAGAGACGTGATTTAGATGTCAAAGAATGTGAAATTAACGTTAAAAATATAAAAAGTATGACTATTTTAATAGAAATGACTTAAGACGATATTTAGCGGATTCATCACCTGTTTATCAAAATTTTTTGACGACCTTTTATATTCACCAAAATGTATTGTAAAGATGTGTTTTAGATGTAAAATAATGTGAACTATACGTTAAAAATATAAAAAGTATGATTAGTTTAATAGAAATAACTTAAGACGATATTTAGCGTATTCATCACCTGTTTATCAAAATTTTTTTGATGCATTCTAAAGACGTGTTTAAGATGTAAAATTATGTGAACTTAACGTAAAAATATAAAAAGTATGATTAGTTTAATAGAAATAACTTAAGACGATATTTAGCGGATTCATCACCTGTTTTTCAAAATTTTTTTACGACCTTTTATATTCACCAAAATGTATTTTAAAGACGTGTTTTAGATGTAAAATAATGTAAACTCAACGATAAAAATATAAAAAGTATGATTAGTTTAACAGAAATGACTTAAGATGATATTTAGCCGACTCAACACAATTTTTAATCAAATTTTTTCAGAAATTTTTTTACGATATTTTATATTCAATCAAATGTATTGTAGAGACGTGTTTTAGATGTCAAAGAATGTCAAATTAACGTTAAAAATATAAAAAGTATGATTATTTTAATAGAAATGACTTAAGACGATATTTAGCGGATTCATCATCTGTTTTTCAAAATTGTATTACGACCTTTTAAATTCACCCAACTGTATTGTAAAGACGTTTTTTTGATGTAAAATAATGTGAACTAAACGTTAAAAATATAAAAAGTAGGTATGATTAGTTTAATAGAAATAACTTAAGACGATATTTAGCGGATTCATCAACTGTTTATCAAAATTTTTTGACGACCCTTTTTATTCACCAAAATGTATTGTAAAGACTTTTTTTTGATGTAAAATAATGTGAACTAAACGTTAAAAATATAAAAAGTATGTTAAGTTTAATAGAATTAACTTAAGACAATATTTAGCGGATTTATCACCTGTTTATCAAAATTTTTTGACGACCTTTTATATTCACCAAAATGTATTGTAAAGATGTGTTTTAGATGTAAAATTATGTGAACTTAACGTAAAAATATAAAAAGTATGATTAGTTTAATAGAAATAACTTAAGACGATATTTAGCGGATTCATCACCTGTTTTTCAAAATTTTTTTACTACCTTTTAAATTCACCCAAATGTATTTTAAAGATGTGTTTTAGATGTAAAATAATGTAAACTCAACGATAAAAATATAAAAAGTATGATTAGTTTAAAGAAATGACTTAAGACGATATTTAGCGGACTCAACACAGTTTTTAATCAAATTTTTTCACAAATTTTTTTACGATATTTTATATTCAACCAAATGTATTGTAAAGATGTGTTTTAGATGTAAAATTATGTGAACTTAACGTAAAAATATAAAAAGTTTGATTAGTTTAATAGAAATAACTTAAGACGATATTTAGCGGATTCATCACCTGTTTATCAAAATTTTTTTACGACCTTTTATATTCACCAAAATGTATTGTAAAGATGTGATTTAGATGTAAAATAATGTGAACTATACGTTAAAAATATAAAAAGTATGATTAGTTTAATAGAAATGACTTAAGACGATATTTAGTGGATTCATCACCTGTTTATCAAAATTTTTTTACGACCTTTTATATTCACCAAAATGTATTGTAAAGATGTGTTTTAGATGTAAAATACTGTGAACTATACGTTAAAAAAATAAAAAGTATGATTAGTTCAATACAAATGACTTTAGACGATATTTAGCGAATTCATCACCTATTTTTCAAAATTTTTTTACGACCTTTTATATTCACCAAAATGTATTTTAAAGATGTGTTTTAGATGTAAAATAATGTAAACTCAACGATAAAAATATAAAAAGTATGATTAGTTTAAAGAAATGACTTAAGACGATATTTAGCGGACTCAACACAATTTTTAATCAAATTTTTTCACAAATTTTTTTACGATATTTTATATTCAACCAAATGTATTGTAGAGACGTGTTTTAGATGTCAAAGAATGTGAAATTAATGTTCAAAATATAAAAAGTATGATTAGTTTAATAGAAATGACTTAAGACGACATTTAGCGGATTCATCACCTGTTTTTCAAAATTTTTTTCGACCTTTTATATTGTCCCAAATGTATTGTAAAGACGTTTTTTTGGTGTAAAATAATGTGAACTAAACGTTAAAAATATAAAAAGTATGATTAGTTTAATAGAAATAACTTAAGATAATATTTAGCGGATTCATCACCTGTTTATCAAAATTTTTTGACGACCTTTTATATTCAACCAAATGTATTGTAGAGACGTGATTTAGATGTAAAATAATGTGAACTATACGTTAAAAATATAAAAAGTATGATTAGTTTAATAGAAATGACTTAAGACGATATTTAGCGGATTCATCACCTGGTTTTCAAAATTTTTTTACTACCTTTTATATTCACCAAAATGTATTTTAAAGACGTGTTTTAGATGTAAAATAATGTAAACTCAACGATAAAAATATAAAAAGTATGATTAGTTTAACAGAAATGACTTAAGATGATATTTAGCCGACTCAACACAATTTTTAATCAAATTTTTTCACAAATTTTTTTACGATATTTTATATTCAATCAAATGTATTGTAGAGACGTGTTTTAGATGTCAAAGAATGTCAAATTAACGTTAAAAATATAAAAAGTATGATTATTTTAATAGAAATGACTTAAGACGATATTTAGCGGATTCATCATCTGTTTTTCAAAATTGTATTACGACCTTTTAAATTCACCCAACTGTATTGTAAAGAAGTGTTTTAGATGTAAAACAATGTGAACTTAACGATAAAAATATAAAAAGTATGATTATTTTAATAGAAATGACTTAAGACGACATTTAGCGGATTAATCACCTGTTTTTCAAAATTTTTTTACGACCTTTTATATTCTCCCAAATGTATTGTAAAGACGTTTTTTTGATGTAAAATAATGTGAACTAAACGTTAAAAATATAAAAAGTATGATTAGTTTAATAGAAATAACTTAAGACGATATTTAGCGGATTCATCACCTGTTTATCAAAATTTTTTGACGACCCTTTTTATTCACCAAAATGTATTTTAATGCCGTGTTTTAGATGTAAAATAATGTGAACTTAACGACAAAAATATAAAAAGTATGATTAGTTCAATACAAATGACCTTAGACGATATTAAGCGGAATTATCACCATTTTTTACCAAATTTTTTCCCAAATTTTTTTTCTATTTTTTTATTCACCCAAATGTATTGTAAAGACGTTTTATTGATGTAAAATAATGTGAACTAAACGTTAAAAATATAAAAAGTATGTTTAGTTTAATAGAATTAACTTAAGACGATATTTAGCGGACTCAACACAATTTTTAATCAAATTTTTTCACAAATTTTTTTACGATATTTTATATTCAACCAAATGTATTGTAATGATGTGTTTTAGATGTAAAATTATGTGAACTTAACGTAAAAATATAAAAAGTATGATTAGTTTAATAGAAATAACTTAAGACGATATTTAGCGGATTCATCACCTGTATTTCAAAATTTTTTTACGACCTTTTATATTCACCAACATGTATTGTAAAGATGTGATTTAGATGTAAAATAATGTGAACTATACGTTAAAAATATAAAAAGTATGATTAGTTTAATAGAAATGACTTAAGACGATATTTAGTGGATTCATCACCTGTTTTTCAAAATTTATTTACGACCTTTTATATTCAACCAAATGTATTGTAGAGACGTGATTTAGATGTAAAATAATGTGAACTATACGTTAAAAATATAAAAAGTATGATTAGTTTAATAGAAATGACTTAAGACGATATTTAGCGTATTCATCAACTGTTTATCAAAATTTTTTTACGACCTTTTATATTCACCAAAATGTATTGTAAAGATGTGATTTAGATGTAAAATAATGTGAACTATACGTTAAAAATATAAAAAGTATGATTAGTTTAATAGAAATGACTTAAGACGATATTTAGTGGATTCATCACCTGTTTTTCAAAATTTATTTACGACCTTTTATATTCAACCAAATGTATTGTAGAGACGTGATTTAGATGTCAAAGAATGTGAAATTAACGTTAAAAATATAAAAAGTATGACTATTTTAATAGAAATGACTTAAGACGATATTTAGCGGATTCATCACCTGTTTATCAAAATTTTTTGACGACCTTTTATATTCACCAAAATGTATTGTAAAGATGTGTTTTAGATGTAAAATAATGTGAACTATACGTTAAAAATATAAAAAGTATGATTAGTTTAATAGAAATAACTTAAGACGATATTTAGCGTATTCATCACCTGTTTATCAAAATTTTTTTGATGCATTCTAAAGACGTGTTTAAGATGTAAAATTATGTGAACTTAACGTAAAAATATAAAAAGTATGATTAGTTTAATAGAAATAACTTAAGACGATATTTAGCGGATTCATCACCTGTTTTTCAAAATTTTTTTACGACCTTTTATATTCACCAAAATGTATTTTAAAGACGTGTTTTAGATGTAAAATAATGTAAACTCAACGATAAAAATATAAAAAGTATGATTAGTTTAACAGAAATGACTTAAGATGATATTTAGCCGACTCAACACAATTTTTAATCAAATTTTTTCAGAAATTTTTTTACGATATTTTATATTCAATCAAATGTATTGTAGAGACGTGTTTTAGATGTCAAAGAATGTCAAATTAACGTTAAAAATATAAAAAGTATGATTATTTTAATAGAAATGACTTAAGACGATATTTAGCGGATTCATCATCTGTTTTTCAAAATTGTATTACGACCTTTTAAATTCACCCAACTGTATTGTAAAGACGTTTTTTTGATGTAAAATAATGTGAACTAAACGTTAAAAATATAAAAAGTAGGTATGATTAGTTTAATAGAAATAACTTAAGACGATATTTAGCGGATTCATCACCTGTTTATCAAAATTTTTTGACGACCCTTTTTATTCACCAAAATGTATTGTAAAGACTTTTTTTTGATGTAAAATAATGTGAACTAAACGTTAAAAATATAAAAAGTATGTTAAGTTTAATAGAATTAACTTAAGACAATATTTAGCGGATTTATCACCTGTTTATCAAAATTTTTTGACGACCTTTTATATTCACCAAAATGTATTGTAAAGATGTGTTTTAGATGTAAAATTATGTGAACTTAACGTAAAAATATAAAAAGTATGATTAGTTTAATAGAAATAACTTAAGACGATATTTAGCGGATTCATCACCTGTTTTTCAAAATTTTTTTACTACCTTTTAAATTCACCCAAATGTATTTTAAAGATGTGTTTTAGATGTAAAATAATGTAAACTCAACGATAAAAATATAAAAAGTATGATTAGTTTAAAGAAATGACTTAAGACGATATTTAGCGGACTCAACACAGTTTTTAATCAAATTTTTTCACAAATTTTTTTACGATATTTTATATTCAACCAAATGTATTGTAAAGATGTGTTTTAGATGTAAAATTATGTGAACTTAACGTAAAAATATAAAAAGTTTGATTAGTTTAATAGAAATAACTTAAGACGATATTTAGCGGATTCATCACCTGTTTATCAAAATTTTTTTACGACCTTTTATATTCACCAAAATGTATTGTAAAGATGTGATTTAGATGTAAAATAATGTGAACTATACGTTAAAAATATAAAAAGTATGATTAGTTTAATAGAAATGACTTAAGACGATATTTAGTGGATTCATCACCTGTTTATCAAAATTTTTTTACGACCTTTTATATTCACCAAAATGTATTGTAAAGATGTGTTTTAGATGTAAAATAATGTGAACTATACGTTAAAAAAATAAAAAGTATGATTAGTTCAATACAAATGACTTTAGACGATATTTAGCGAATTCATCACCTATTTTTCAAAATTTTTTTACGACCTTTTATATTCACCAAAATGTATTTTAAAGATGTGTTTTAGATGTAAAATAATGTAAACTCAACGATAAAAATATAAAAAGTATGATTAGTTTAAAGAAATGACTTAAGACGATATTTAGCGGACTCAACACAATTTTTAATCAAATTTTTTCACAAATTTTTTTACGATATTTTATATTCAACCAAATGTATTGTAGAGACGTGTTTTAGATGTCAAAGAATGTGAAATTAATGTTCGAAATATAAAAAGTATGATTAGTTTAATAGAATTAACTTAAGACAATATTTAGCGGATTTATCACCTGTTTTTCAAAATTTTTTTCGACCTTTTATATTGTCCCAAATGTATTGTAAAGACGTTTTTTTGGTGTAAAATAATGTGAACTAAACGTTAAAAATATAAAAAGTATGATTAGTTTAATAGAAATAACTTAAGATAATATATAGCGGATTCATCACCTGTTTATCAAAATTTTTTGACGACCTTTTATATTCAACCAAATGTATTGTAGAGACGTGATTTAGATGTAAAATAATGTGAACTATACGTTAAAAATATAAAAAGTATGATTAGTTTAATAGAAATGACTTAAGACGATATTTAGCGTATTCATCAACTGTTTATCAAAATTTTTTTACGACCTTTTATATTCACCAAAATGTATTGTAAAGATGTGATTTAAATGTAAAATAATGTGAACTATACGTTAAAAATATAAAAAGTATGATTAGTTTAATAGAAATGACTTAAGACGATATTTAGTGGATTCATCACCTGTTTTTCAAAATTTATTTACGACCTTTTATATTCAACCAAATGTATTGTAGAGACGTGATTTAGATGTCAAAGAATGTGAAATTAACGTTAAAAATATAAAAAGTATGATTATTTTAATAGAAATGACTTAAGACGATATTTAGCGGATTCATCACCTGTTTATCAAAATTTTTTGACGACCTTTTATATTCACCAAAATGTATTGTAAAGATGTGTTTTAGATGTAAAATAATGTGAACTATACGTTAAAAATATAAAAAGTATGATTAGTTTAATAGAAATAACTTAAGACGATATTTAGCGTATTCATCACCTGTTTATTAAAATTTTTTTGATGCATTCTAAAGACGTGTTTAAGATGTAAAATTATGTGAACTTAACGTAAAAATATAAAAAGTATGATTAGTTTAATAGAAATAACTTAAGACGATATTTAGCGGATTCATCACCTGGTTTTCAAAATTTTTTTACTACCTTTTATATTCACCAAAATGTATTTTAAAGACGTGTTTTAGATGTAAAATAATGTAAACTCAACGATAAAAATATAAAAAGTATGATTAGTTTAACAGAAATGACTTAAGATGATATTTAGCCGACTCAACACAATTTTTAATCAAATTTTTTCACAAATTTTTTTACGATATTTTATATTCAATCAAATGTATTGTAGAGACGTGTTTTAGATGTCAAAGAATGTCAAATTAACGTTAAAAATATAAAAAGTATGATTATTTTAATAGAAATAATTTAAGACGATATTTAGCGGATTCATCATCTGTTTTTCAAAATTGTATTACGACCTTTTAAATTCACCCAACTGTATTGTAAAGAAGTGTTTTAGATGTAAAACAATGTGAACTTAACGATAAAAATATAAAAAGTATGATTATTTTAATAGAAATGACTTAAGACGACATTTAGCGGATTAATCACCTGTTTTTCAAAATTTTTTTACGACCTTTTATATTCTCCCAAATGTATTGTAAAGACGTTTTTTTGATGTAAAATAATGTGAACTAAACGTTAAAAATATAAAAAGTATGATTAGTTTAATAGAAATAACTTAAGACGATATTTATCGGATTCATCACCTGTTTATCAAAATTTTTTGACGACCCTTTATATTCACCAAAATGTATTTTAATGCCGTGTTTTAGATGTAAAATAATGTGAACTTAACGTAAAAATATAAAAAGTATGATTAGTTTAATAGAAATAACTTAAGACGATATTTAGCGGATTCATCACCTGTTTTTCAAAATTTTTTTACTACCTTTTAAATTCACCCAAATGTATTTTAAAGATGTGTTTTAGATGTAAAATAATGTAAACTCAACGATAAAAATATAAAAAGTATGATTAGTTTAAAGAAATGACTTAAGACGATATTTAGCGTACTCAACACAATTTTTAATCAAATTTTTTCACAAATTTTTTTACGATATTTTATATTCAACCAAATGTATTGTAGAGACGTGTTTTAAATGTCAAAGAATGTGAAATTAATGTTAAAAATATAAAAAGTATGATTAGTTTAATAGAAATGACTTAAGACGATATTTAGCGTATTCATCACCTGTTTATCAAAATTTTTTTACGACCTTTTATATTCACCAAAATGTATTGTAAAGATGTGATTTAGATGTAAAATAATGTGAACTATACGTTAAAAATATAAAAAGTATGATTAGTTTAATAGAAATGACTTAAGACGATATTTAGTGGATTCATCACCTGTTTTTCAAAATTTATTTACGACCTTTTATATTCAACCAAATGTATTTTAGAGACGTGATTTAGATGTAAAATAATGTGAACTATACGTTAAAAATATAAAAAGTACGATTAGTTTAATAGAAATAACTTAAGACGATATTTAGCGTATTCATCACCTGTTTATCAAAATTTTTTTGATGCATTCTAAAGACGTGTTTAAGATGTAAAATTATGTGAACTTAACGTAAAAATATAAAAAGTATGATTATTTTAATAGAAATGACTTAAGACGATATTTAGCGGACTCAACACAATTTTTAATCAAATTTTTTCACAAATTTTTTTACGATATTTTATATTCAACCAAATGTATTGTAAAGATGTGTTTTAGATGTAAAATTATGTGAACTTAACGTAAAAATATAAAAAGTATGATTAGTTTAATAGAAATAACTTAAGACGATATTTAGCGGATTCATCACCTGTTTATCAAAATTTTTTTACGACCTTTTATATTCACCAAAATGTATTGTAAAGATGTGATTTAGATGTAAAATAATGTGAACTATACGTTAAAAATATAAAAAGTATGATTAGTTTAATAGAAATGACTTAAGACGATATTTAGTGGATTCATCACCTGTTTATCAAAATTTTTTTACGACCTTTTATATTCACCAAAATGTATTGTAAAGATGTGTTTTAGATGTAAAATAATGTGAACTATACGTTAAAAAAATAAAAAGTATGATTAGTTCAATACAAATGACTTTAGACGATATTTAGCGAATTCATCACCTATTTTTCAAAATTTTTTTACGACCTTTTATATTCACCAAAATGTATTTTAAAGATGTGTTTTAGATGTAAAATAATGTAAACTCAACGATAAAAATATAAAAAGTATGATTAGTTTAAAGAAATGACTTAAGACGATATTTAGCGGACTCAACACAATTTTTAATCAAATTTTTTCACAAATTTTTTTACGATATTTTATATTCAACCAAATGTATTGTAGAGACGTGTTTTAGATGTCAAAGAATGTGAAATTAATGTTCAAAATATAAAAAGTATGATTAGTTTAATAGAAATGACTTAAGATAATATATAGCGGATTCATCACCTGTTTATCAAAATTTTTTTCGACCTTTTATATTGTCCCAAATGTATTGTAAAGACGTTTTTTTGGTGTAAAATAATGTGAACTAAACGTTAAAAATATAAAAAGTATGATTAGTTTAATAGAAATAACTTAAGATAATATATAGCGGATTCATCACCTGTTTATCAAAATTTTTTGACGACCTTTTATATTCAACCAAATGTATTGTAGAGACGTGATTTAGATGTAAAATAATGTGAACTATACGTTAAAAATATAAAAAGTATGATTAGTTTAATAGAAATGACTGAAGACGATATTTAGCGTATTCATCAACTGTTTATCAAAATTTTTTTACGACCTTTTATATTCACCAAAATGTATTGTAAAGATGTGATTTAAATGTAAAATAATGTGAACTATACGTTAAAAACATAAAAAGTATGATTAGTTTAATAGAAATGACTTAAGACGATATTTAGTGGATTCATCACCTGTTTTTCAAAATTTATTTACGACCTTTTATATTCAACCAAATGTATTGTAGAGACGTGATTTAGATGTCAAAGAATGTGAAATTAACGTTAAAAATATAAAAAGTATGATTATTTTAATAGAAATGACTTAAGACGATATTTAGCGGATTCATCACCTGTTTATCAAAATTTTTTGACGACCTTTTATATTCACCAAAATGTATTGTAAAGATGTGTTTTAGATGTAAAATAATGTGAACTATACGTTAAAAATATAAAAAGTATGATTAGTTTAATAGAAATAACTTAAGACGATATTTAGCGTATTCATCACCTGTTTATCAAAATTTTTTTGATGCATTCTAAAGACGTGTTTAAGATGTAAAATTATGTGAACTTAACGTAAAAATATAAAAAGTATGATTAGTTTAATAGAAATAACTTAAGACGATATTTAGCGGATTCATCACCTGGTTTTCAAAATTTTTTTACTACCTTTTATATTCACCAAAATGTATTTTAAAGACGTGTTTTAGATGTAAAATAATGTAAACTCAACGATAAAAATATAAAAAGTATGATTAGTTTAACAGAAATGACTTAAGATGATATTTAGCCGACTCAACACAATTTTTAATCAAATTTTTTCACAAATTTTTTTACGATATTTTATATTCAATCAAATGTATTGTAGAGACGTGTTTTAGATGTCAAAGAATGTCAAATTAACGTTAAAAATATAAAAAGTATGATTATTTTAATAGAAATAACTTAAGACGATATTTAGCGGATTCATCATCTGTTTTTCAAAATTGTATTACGACCTTTTAAATTCACCCAACTGTATTGTAAAGAAGTGTTTTAGATGTAAAACAATGTGAACTTAACGATAAAAATATAAAAAGTATGATTATTTTAATAGAAATGACTTAAGACGACATTTAGCGGATTAATCACCTGTTTTTCAAAATTTTTTTACGACCTTTTATATTCTCCCAAATGTATTGTAAAGACGTTTTTTTGATGTAAAATAATGTGAACTAAACGTTAAAAATATAAAAAGTATGATTAGTTTAATAGAAATAACTTTAAACGATACTTAGCGGATTCATCACCTGTTTATCAAAATTTTTTGACGACCCTTTATATTCACCAAAATGTATTTTAATGCCGTGTTTTAGATGTAAAATAATGTGAACTTAACGTAAAAATATAAAAAGTATGATTAGTTTAATAGAAATAACTTAAGACGATATTTAGCGGATTCATCACCTGTTTTTCAAAATTTTTTTACTACCTTTTAAATTCACCCAAATGTATTTTAAAGATGTGTTTTAGATGTAAAATAATGTAAACTCAACGATAAAAATATAAAAAGTATGATTAGTTTAAAGAAATGACTTAAGACGATATTTAGCGTACTCAACACAATTTTTAATCAAATTTTTTCACAAATTTTTTTACGATATTTTATATTCAACCAAATGTATTGTAGAGACGTGTTTTAAATGTCAAAGAATGTGAAATTAATGTTAAAAATATAAAAAGTATGATTAGTTTAATAGAAATGACTTAAGACGATATTTAGCGTATTCATCACCTGTTTATCAAAATTTTTTTACGACCTTTTATATTCACCAAAATGTATTGTAAAGATGTGATTTAGATGTAAAATAATGTGAACTATACGTTAAAAATATAAAAAGTATGATTAGTTTAATAGAAATGACTTAAGACGATATTTAGTGGATTCATCACCTGTTTTTCAAAATTTATTTACGACCTTTTATATTCAACCAAATGTATTGTAGAGACGTGATTTAGATGTAAAATAATGTGAACTATACGTTAAAAATATAAAAAGTACGATTAGTTTAATAGAAATAACTTAAGACGATATTTAGCGTATTCATCACCTGTTTATCAAAATTTTTTTGATGCATTCTAAAGACGTGTTTAAGATGTAAAATTATGTGAACTTAACGTAAAAATATAAAAAGTATGATTATTTTAATAGAAATGACTTAAGACGATATTTAGCGGATTCATCACCTGTTTATCAAAATTTTTTGACGACCTTTTATATTCACCAAAATGTATTGTAAATACGTGTTTTAGATGTAAAATTATGTGAACTTAACGATAAAAATATAAAAAGTATGATTAGTTCAATACAAATGACCTTAGACGATATTAAGCGGAATTATCACCATTTTTTACCAAATTTTTTCCCAAATTTTTTTTCTATTTTTTTATTCACCCAAATCTATTGTAAAGACGTTTTTTTGATGTAAAATAATGTGAACTAAACGTTAAAAATATAAAAGGTATGTTTAGTTTAATAGAATTAACTTAAGACAATATTTAGCGGATTTATCACCTGTTTATCAAAATTTTTTGACGACCTTTTATATTCACCAAAATGTATTGTAAAGATGTGTTTTAGATGTAAAATAATGTGAACTAAACGTTAAAAATATAAAAAGTATGATTAGTTTAATAGAAATAACTTAAGACGATATTTAGCGGATTCATCACCTGTTTATCAAAATTTTTTGACGACCCTTTATATTCACCAAAATGTATTTTAATGCCGTGTTTTAGATGTAAAATAATGTGAACTTAACGTAAAAATATAAAAAGTATGATTAGTTTAATAGAAATAACTTAAGACGATATTTAGCGGATTCATCACCTGTTTTTCAAAATTTTTTTACTACCTTTTAAATTCACCCAAATGTATTTTAAAGATGTGTTTTAGATGTAAAATAATGTAAACTCAACGATAAAAATATAAAAAGTATGATTAGTTTAAAGAAATGACTTAAGACGATATTTAGCGGACTCAACACAATTTTTAATCAAATTTTTTCACAAATTTTTTTACGATATTTTATATTCAACCAAATGTATTGTAAAGATGTGTTTTAGATGTAAAATTATGTGAACTTAACGTAAAAATATAAAAAGTATGATTAGTTTAATAGAAATAACTTAAGACGATATTTAGCGGATTCATCACCTGTTTATCAAAATTTTTTTACGACCTTTTATATTCACCAAAATGTATTGTAAAGATGTGATTTAGATGTAAAATAATGTGAACTATACGTTAAAAATATAAAAAGTATGATTAGTTTAATAGAAATGACTTAAGACGATATTTAGTGGATTCATCACCTGTTTATCAAAATTTTTTTACGACCTTTTATATTCACCAAAATGTATTGTAAAGATGTGTTTTAGATGTAAAATAATGTGAACTATACGTTAAAAAAATAAAAAGTATGATTAGTTCAATACAAATGACTTTAGACGATATTTAGCGAATTCATCACCTGTTTATCAAAATTTTTTGACGACCTTTTATATTCAATCAAATGTATTGTAGAGACGTGATTTAGATGTAAAATAACGTGAACTATACGTTAAAAATATAAAAAGTATGATTAGTTTAATAGAAATGACTTAAGACGATATTTAGCGTATTCATCAACTGTTTATCAAAATTTTTTTACGACCTTTTATATTCACCAAAATGTATTGTAAAGATGTGATTTAGATGTAAAATAATGTGAACTATACGTTAAAAATATAAAAAGTATGATTAGTTTAAAGAAATGACTTAAGACGATATTTAGCGGACTCAACACAATTTTTAATCAAATTTTTTCACAAATTTTTTTACGATATTTTATATTCAACCAAATGTATTGTAGAGACGTGTTTTAGATGTCAAAGAATGTGAAATTAATGTTCAAAATATAAAAAGTATGATTAGTTTAATAGAAATGACTTAAGATAATATTTAGCGGATTCATCACCTGTTTATCAAAATTTTTTGACGACCTTTTATATTCAATCAAATGTATTGTAGAGACGTGATTTAGATGTAAAATAATGTGAACTATACGTTAAAAATATAAAAAGTATGATTAGTTTAATAGAAATGACTTAAGACGATATTTAGCGTATTCATCAACTGTTTATCAAAATTTTTTTACGACCTTTTATATTCACCAAAATGTATTGTAAAGATGTGATTTAAATGTAAAATAATGTGAACTATACGTTAAAAATATAAAAAGTATGATTAGTTTAATAGAAATGACTTAAGACGATATTTAGTGGATTCATCACCTGTTTTTCAAAATTTATTTACGACCTTTTATATTCAACCAAATGTATTGTAGAGACGTGATTTAGATGTCAAAGAATGTGAAATTAACGTTAAAAATATAAAAAGTATGATTATTTTAATAGAAATGACTTAAGACGATATTTAGCGGATTCATCACCTGTTTATCAAAATTTTTTGACGACCTTTTATATTCACCAAAATGTATTGTAAAGATGTGTTTTAGATGTAAAATAATGTGAACTATACGTTAAAAATATAAAAAGTATGATTAGTTTAATAGAAATAACTTAAGACGATATTTAGCGTATTCATCACCTGTTTATCAAAATTTTTTTCATGCATTCTAAAGACGTGTTTATGATGTAAAATTATGTGAACTTAACGTAAAAATATAAAAAGTATGATTAGTTTAATAGAAATAACTTAAGACGATATTTAGCGGATTCATCACCTGGTTTTCAAAATTTTTTTACTACCTTTTATATTCACCAAAATGTATTTTAAAGACGTGTTTTAGATGTAAAATAATGTAAACTCAACGATAAAAATATAAAAAGTATGATTAGTTTAACAGAAATGACTTAAGATGATATTTAGCCGACTCAACACTATTTTTAATCAAATTTTTTCACAAATTTTTTTACGATATTTTATATTCAATCAAATGTATTGTAGAGACGTGTTTTAGATGTCAAAGAATGTCAAATTAACGTTAAAAATATAAAAAGTATGATTATTTTAATAGAAATAACTTAAGACGATATTTAGCGGATTCATCATCTGTTTTTCAAAATTGTATTACGACCTTTTAAATTCACCCAACTGTATTGTAAAGAAGTGTTTTAGATGTAAAACAATGTGAACTTAACGATAAAAATATAAAAAGTATGATTATTTTAATAGAAATGACTTAAGACGACATTTAGCGGATTAATCACCTGTTTTTCAAAATTTTTTTACGACCTTTTATATTCTCCCAAATGTATTGTAAAGACGTTTTTTTGATGTAAAATAATGTGAACTAAACGTTAAAAATATAAAAATTATGATTAGATTAATAGAAATAACTTAAGACGATATTTAGCGGATTCATCACCTGTTTATCAAAATTTTTTGACGACCCTTTATATTCACCAAAATGTATTTTAATGCCGTGTTTTAGATGTAAAATAATGTGAACTTAACGTAAAAATATAAAAAGTATGATTAGTTTAATAGAAATAACTTAAGACGATATTTAGCGGATTCATCACCTGTTTTTCAAAATTTTTTTACTACCTTTTAAATTCACCCAAATGTATTTTAAAGATGTGTTTTAGATGTAAAATAATGTAAACTCAACGATAAAAATATAAAAAGTATGATTAGTTTAAAGAAATGACTTAAGACGATATTTAGCGGACTCAACACAATTTTTAATCAAATTTTTTCACAAATTTTTTTACGATATTTTATATTCAACCAAATGTATTGTAGAGACGTGTTTTAAATGTCAAAGAATGTGAAATTAATGTTAAAAATATAAAAAGTATGATTAGTTTAATAGAAATGACTTAAGACGATATTTAGCGTATTCATCACCTGTTTATCAAAATTTTTTTACGACCTTTTATATTCACCAAAATGTATTGTAAAGATGTGATTTAGATGTAAAATAATGTGAACTATACGTTAAAAATATAAAAAGTATGATTAGTTTAATAGAAATGACTTAAGACGATATTTAGTGGATTCATCACCTGTTTTTCAAAATTTATTTACGACCTTTTATATTCAACCAAATGTATTGTAGAGACGTGATTTAGATGTAAAATAACGTGAACTATACGTTAAAAATATAAAAAGTATGATTAGTTTAATAGAAATGACTTAAGACGATATTTAGCGTATTCATCAACTGTTTATCAAAATTTTTTTACGACCTTTTATATTCACCAAAATGTATTGTAAAGATGTGATTTAGATGTAAAATAATGTGAACTATACGTTAAAAATATAAAAAGTATGATTAGTTTAAAGAAATGACTTAAGACGATATTTAGCGGACTCAACACAATTTTTAATCAAATTTTTTCACAAATTTTTTTACGATATTTTATATTCAACCAAATGTATTGTAGAGACGTGTTTTAGATGTCAAAGAATGTGAAATTAATGTTCAAAATATAAAAAGTATGATTAGTTTAATAGAAATGACTTAAGATAATATTTAGCGGATTCATCACCTGTTTATCAAAATTTTTTGACGACCTTTTATATTCAATCAAATGTATTGTAGAGACGTGATTTAGATGTAAAATAATGTGAACTATACGTTAAAAATATAAAAAGTATGATTAGTTTAATAGAAATGACTTAAGACGATATTTAGCGTATTCATCAACTGTTTATCAAAATTTTTTTACGACCTTTTATATTCACCAAAATGTATTGTAAAGATGTGATTTAAATGTAAAATAATGTGAACTATACGTTAAAAATATAAAAAGTATGATTAGTTTAATAGAAATGACTTAAGACGATATTTAGTGGATTCATCACCTGTTTTTCAAAATTTATTTACGACCTTTTATATTCAACCAAATGTATTGTAGAGACGTGATTTAGATGTCAAAGAATGTGAAATTAACGTTAAAAATATAAAAAGTATGATTATTTTAATAGAAATGACTTAAGACGATATTTAGCGGATTCATCACCTGTTTATCAAAATTTTTTGACGACCTTTTATATTCACCAAAATGTATTGTAAAGATGTGTTTTAGATGTAAAATAATGTGAACTATACGTTAAAAATATAAAAAGTATGATTAGTTTAATAGAAATAACTTAAGACGATATTTAGCGTATTCATCACCTGTTTATCAAAATTTTTTTCATGCATTCTAAAGACGTGTTTAAGATGTAAAATTATGTGAACTTAACGTAAAAATATAAAAAGTATGATTAGTTTAATAGAAATAACTTAAGACGATATTTAGCGGATTCATCACCTGGTTTTCAAAATTTTTTTACTACCTTTTATATTCACCAAAATGTATTTTAAAGACGTGTTTTAGATGTAAAATAATGTAAACTCAACGATAAAAATATAAAAAGTATGATTAGTTTAACAGAAATGACTTAAGATGATATTTAGCCGACTCAACACTATTTTTAATCAAATTTTTTCACAAATTTTTTTACGATATTTTATATTCAATCAAATGTATTGTAGAGACGTGTTTTAGATGTCAAAGAATGTCAAATTAACGTTAAAAATATAAAAAGTATGATTATTTTAATAGAAATAACTTAAGACGATATTTAGCGGATTCATCATCTGTTTTTCAAAATTGTATTACGACCTTTTAAATTCACCCAACTGTATTGTAAAGAAGTGTTTTAGATGTAAAACAATGTGAACTTAACGATAAAAATATAAAAAGTATGATTATTTTAATAGAAATGACTTAAGACGACATTTAGCGGATTAATCACCTGTTTATCAAAATTTTTTGACGACCCTTTATATTCACCAAAATGTATTTTAATGCCGTGTTTTAGATGTAAAATAATGTGAACTTAACGTAAAAATATAAAAAGTATGATTAGTTTAATAGAAATAACTTAAGACGATATTTAGCGGATTCATCACCTGTTTTTCAAAATTTTTTTACTACCTTTTAAATTCACCCAAATGTATTTTAAAGATGTGTTTTAGATGTAAAATAATGTAAACTCAACGATAAAAATATAAAAAGTATGATTAGTTTAAAGAAATGACTTAAGACGATATTTAGCGGACTCAACACAATTTTTAATCAAATTTTTTCACAAATTTTTTTACGATATTTTATATTCAACCAAATGTATTGTAGAGACGTGTTTTAAATGTCAAAGAATGTGAAATTAATGTTAAAAATATAAAAAGTATGATTAGTTTAATAGAAATGACTTAAGACGATATTTAGCGTATTCATCACCTGTTTATCAAAATTTTTTTACGACCTTTTATATTCACCAAAATGTATTGTAAAGATGTGATTTAGATGTAAAATAATGTGAACTATACGTTAAAAATATAAAAAGTATGATTAGTTTAATAGAAATGACTTAAGACGATATTTAGTGGATTCATCACCTGTTTTTCAAAATTTATTTACGACCTTTTATATTCAACCAAATGTATTGTAGAGACGTGATTTAGATGTAAAATAATGTGAACTATACGTTAAAAATATAAAAAGTACGATTAGTTTAATAGAAATAACTTAAGACGATATTTAGCGTATTCATCACCTGTTTATCAAAATTTTTTTGATGCATTCTAAAGACGTGTTTAAGATGTAAAATTATGTGAACTTAACGTAAAAATATAAAAAGTATGATTATTTTAATAGAAATGACTTAAGACGATATTTAGCGGATTCATCACCTGTTTATCAAAATTTTTTGACGACCGTTTATATTCACCAAAATGTATTGTAAATACGTGTTTTAGATGTAAAATTATGTGAACTTAACGATAAAAATATAAAAAGTATGATTAGTTCAATACAAATGACCTTAGACGATATTAAGCGGAATTATCACCATTTTTTACCAAATTTTTTCCCAAATTTTTTTTCTATTTTTTTATTCACCCAAATCTATTGTAAAGACGTTTTTTTGATGTAAAATAATGTGAACTAAACGTTAAAAATATAAAAAGTATGTTTAGTTTAATAGAATTAACTTAAGACAATATTTAGCGGATTTATCACCTGTTTATCAAAATTTTTTGACGACCTTTTATATTCACCAAAATGTATTGTAAAGATGTGTTTTAGATGTAAAATTATGTGAACTTAACGTAAAAATATAAAAAGTATGATTAGTTTAATAGAAATAACTTAATACGATATTTAGCGGATTCATCACCTGTTTTTCAAAATTTTTTTACTACCTTTTAAATTCATCCAAATGTATTTTAAAGATGTGTTTTAGATGTAAAATAATGTGAACTATACGTTAAAAATATAAAAAGTATGATTAGTTTAATAGAAATAACTTAAGACGATATTTAGCGTATTCATCACCTGTTTATCAAAATTTTTTTGATGCATTCTAAAGACGTGTTTAAGATGTAAAATTATGTGAACTTAACGTAAAAATATAAAAAGTATGATTAGTTTAATAGAAATAACTTAAGACGATATTTAGCGGATTCATCACCTGTTTATCAAAATTTTTTTACGACCTTTTATATTCACCAAAATGTATTGTAAAGACGTGTTTTAGATGTCAAATTATGTGCAGTTAACGATAAAAATATAAAAAGTATGATTAGTTTAATAGAAATGACTTAAGACGATATTTAGCGGATTCATCATCTGTTTTTCAAAATTGTATTACGACCTTTTAAATTCACCCAACTGTATTGTAAAGAAGTGTTTTAGATGTAAAATAATGTGAACTTATCGATAAAAATATAAAAAGTATGATTAGTTTAATAGAAATAACTTAAGACGATATTTAGCGGATTCATCACCTGTTTATCAAAATTTTTTTACGACCTTTTATATTCACCAAAATGTATTGTAAAGACGTGTTTTAGATGTCAAATTATTTGCAGTTAACGATAAAAATATAAAAAGTATGATTAGTTTAATAGAAATGACTTAAGACGATATTTAGCGGATTCATCATCTGTTTTTCAAAATTGTATTACGACCTTTTAAATTCACCCAACTGTATTGTAAAGAAGTGTTTTAGATGTAAAATAATGTGAACTTAACGATAAAAATTTAAAAAATATGAATATTTTAATAGAAATGACTTAAGACGACATTTAGCGGATTCATCACCTGTTTTTCAAAATTTTTTTCGACCTTTTATATTCTCCCAAATGTATTGTAAAGACGTTTTTTTGGTGTAAAATAATGTGAACTAAACGTTAAAAATATAAAAAGTATGATTAGTTTAATAGAAATAACTTAAGATAATATTTAGCGGATTCATCACCTGTTTATCAAAATTTTTTGACGACCTTTTATATTCAACAAAATGTATTGTAAAGATGTGCTTTAGATGTAATATAATGTGAACTATACGTTAAAAATATAAAAAGTATGATTAGTTTAATAGAAATAACTTAAGACGATATTTAGCGGATTCATCACCTGTTTATCAAAATTTTTTTGATGCATTCTAAAGACGTGTTTAAGATGTAAAATTATGTGAACTTAACGTAAAAATATAAAAAGTATGATTAGTTTAATAGAAATAACTTAAGACGATATTTAGCGGATTCATCACCTGTTTATCAAAATTTTTTTACGACCTTTTATATTCACCAAAATGTATTGTAAAGACGTGTTTTAGATGTCAAATTATGTGCAGTTAACGATAAAAATATAAAAAGTATGATTAGTTTAATAGAAATGACTTAAGACGATATTTAGCGGATTCATCATCTGTTTTTCAAAATTGTATTACGACCTTTTAAATTCACCCAACTGTATTGTAAAGAAGTGTTTTAGATGTAAAATAATGTGAACTTATCGATAAAAATATAAAAAGTATGATTAGTTTAATAGAAATAACTTAAGACGATATTTAGCGGATTCATCACCTGTTTATCAAAATTTTTTTACGACCTTTTATATTCACCAAAATGTATTGTAAAGACGTGTTTTAGATGTCAAATTA
Organism: Diuraphis noxia; assembly: GCF_037042655.1. Lineage (NCBI taxonomy): Eukaryota > Metazoa > Arthropoda > Insecta > Hemiptera > Aphididae > Diuraphis > Diuraphis noxia. The sequence continues at coordinate 507,891 of NW_028301721.1, forward strand.
TTTGCAGTTAACGATAAAAATATAAAAAGTATGATTAGTTTAATAGAAATGACTTAAGACGATATTTAGCGGATTCATCATCTGTTTTTCAAAATTGTATTACGACCTTTTAAATTCACCCAACTGTATTGTAAAGAAGTGTTTTAGATGTAAAATAATGTGAACTTAACGATAAAAATTTAAAAAATATGAATATTTTAATAGAAATGACTTAAGACGACATTTAGCGGATTCATCACCTGTTTTTCAAAATTTTTTTCGACCTTTTATATTCTCCCAAATGTATTGTAAAGACGTTTTTTTGGTGTAAAATAATGTGAACTAAACGTTAAAAATATAAAAAGTATGATTAGTTTAATAGAAATAACTTAAGATAATATTTAGCGGATTCATCACCTGTTTATCAAAATTTTTTGACGACCTTTTATATTCAACAAAATGTATTGTAAAGATGTGCTTTAGATGTAATATAATGTGAACTATACGTTAAAAATATAAAAAGTATGATTAGTTTAATAGAAATAACTTAAGACGATATTTAGCGGATTCATCACCTGTTTATCAAAATTTTTTTACGACCTTTTATATTCACCAAAATGTATTGTAAAGATGTGTTTTAAATGTAAAATAATGTGAACTATACGTTAAAAAAATAAAAAGTATGATTAGTTTAATAGAAATGACTTAAGACGATATTTAGTGGATTCATCACCTGTTTTTCAAAATTTATTTACGACCTTTTATATTCAACCAAATGTATTGTAGAGACGTGATTTAGATGTCAAAGAATGTGAAATTAACGTTAAAAATATAAAAAGTATGATTATTTTAATAGAAATGACTTAAGACGATATTTAGCGGATTCATCACCTGTTTATCAAAATTTTTTGACGACCTTTTATATTCACCAAAATGTATTGTAAAGATGTGTTTTAGATGTAAAATAATGTGAACTATACGTTAAAAATATAAAAAGTATGATTAGTTTAATAGAAATAACTTAAGACGATATTTAGCGTATTCATCACCTGTTTATCAAAATTTTTTTGATGCATTCTAAAGACGTGTTTAAGATGTAAAATTATGTGAACTTAACGTAAAAATATAAAAAGTATGATTAGTTTAATAGAAATAACTTAAGACGATATTTAGCGGATTCATCACCTGCAATTCAAAATTTTTTTATACAAATTTTTATACAAATTTTTTTATACAAATAATCGAATAAATACCAACAATTCTACTTGAAATTATAATAACATAATTTTATCGATAACTAATTTTTTGCTGTGTCAAAAAACTGGAAAACACAACACAACTTTCCACAATTCTTATAATAACATCAAAAAACTAATGCAAAACATATCGGTATTATAAAATATGTTAATTTACGTTGTTATATTATTTTTATTTATATTTCATTTTTGATATCAAACCGTCAATATTCTAACATTGAAATGTTAGTATTACTAATTGGACAGCACGATTCAAAAATTGATAGTTGAAATTCATACAATTTAAGAGGAATTTTGAATTTAGTCTCAAAAGAGTAATATTATCGAGACCATGTATTCAATGTATTGTATAGAAATACTAACATAAAAATATTTATGAAAATTTAAATTATTTAGTGGATATTCAACGTTTTGATAGAAAATAATTTTTTTCTATACCTTATATTCTCCTAGGCCACGTATACAATGTCGATTGTACATCTGTATTTAATGTAACAACGGGCAAAGAGTGGCATATTTAATTTGCAATACCTATTATTTAAACAGTTGATATTGTATTACCTACTAAATTGTTTTTCTTCTTAAAAACATTTAAAAATATTCTAAACTATAACAATTTTATATTATGAGACCTTCTTGAAACTCTAATAACATATTTATCCATCTAGTTTTAATGTTTTGCTTGATCAAAAACTTGAAAACTTAATACAAGGTCCTGCAGTTCTAATGATATAAAATCAAAATATTACTATAAATTTATAATTCTCAAAAAATTTGGCAAAGTAAAGATGTTTATTAGGCATCTTTTTTTGTATTGGTATACAAACTACAAAACTTTACGTAAAAAAATATGTCCATTTACTTATAATACCTAAAATCTAATTTTTTTTTGGTTTTAAATATTTTTGTTTGCCTGTGTTTTAACTTTTTCGTTCAGAATTAAATTAATGTTTGTTAACAAATCGTTACCAACCTCAATATGTATGCCAAAAAACGTAGCATCGGTATTCCATCGAATTCTCGGATTATTTAGAATTCAAAATTATCATTCAATTAGACGTTAATCATTTTTTTAATACTCACAGCCTCCCCCCCCCCCTAATTTTTGTGGTATAGTTCTGCCAGCGAATATTGGCAAGTGACCGTCGCTTGCAGTTAAATGTATTTAACAAAGAGGTCCCATAAAACATATATAATATTATATTTTATTGAAGTAGCGAGTGTATTAATTTTATTTAAAATCATAAAAATTACAATATAAATTTACAAGTTTCACAGTAATATTTATTCAAATATAAATTGATAAATACAGTTTCGAATAAAAATATTCTAACCTAGTTACGTATATCATCAATTTTAGATTCTGAGCCGAGCGATTTTAAAATGATGTGTTTTTTTTATTTATTCATTTATTTTTTGTGTCTTTTTACACGACAAATTGTCGAAGTAATAATGCTTTGATTTTAAACTTCAGTAGGTTTTCTGGTTAGATAGTGAATCTAGTTAGTGCACTGGTGAGTTTATTTTTTTTCGTTCCTGGACGTTTTCAAAACCATCGAGGAAAACAGAAAAGAAATTAAGTTGTAATTTTGATTTTTTTAGTTTTTTTTTTTTTATAAATGACAGTAAAAAAATATTAAAAATACATAGCAAAAATGTTTTTAATAATTTCGAATTTTGACAAAGTAGGTAAAAATCAATAACATTTGAAATTTATTTTGAGTTGGAAATTTATAAAAATGTATCTTTTTAAATCTAAGATTTGAAAATTAAATACAAGAATCTTCATGAGTTTGTATACTTTTATCAAATAATAAAATTCCTACCGAAAAGTCAAATTAATTAATGTTTATCAGTTTATGATGACCATTTGAATTACAACATTGGATATTCACTCAATTTCTCGTGTACCTTCCGATATTCTTATTTTAAAGTTATTCAAAAACGAATGATTGTAATAACCTGAAATTTACACCATATGTTTATTTTATTAATTCCTCTAATGGATAAAATTATTTTTACTATTAAAGACGTGATTCAAAAATTGATTATTGGAATTCTTGTATTTAAGAGGAAATTTGAATTTAGTCTCAAAAGAGTAATATTATCGAGAACATGTATTCAATGTATTGTATATATATACTAACATAAAAATATTTATGAAAATTTAAATTATTTAGTGGATATTTAACATTTTGAAAAAAAAGTATTGATGACTTTTTTCAAAATATTTTTTTACATAGTTTCAAGTTGTTGAAAAACCAACGCTTTTATTAAAAAATTATATTTTTAAATATTTTTTAAGTTTTTTACTTTTTTGAATGACAACATAGTTTTTAATTTCATATTCCAAAGCAGAATATTATTCTAAGTATTTTGATTCATAAAAATCAAATTTAGGACGAGTAGTTTATGAGTTATAAGTATTTTATGTTTAGACAAGCAGAGTAGTGGACAAACATTTTACGGGGTAACCCCGTACCACTCCATTCCACCAATCTAAACTTTAAATACCTATAACTCATAAACTACTAGCGCTAAATTCGAAATTTTAACGTAATAATTAATAAAAAAAAATAGCTTTATTAATTTATGAAATTTTAAGTATAGGTTACCATTTGAAAATTAAAAGTTGATAGTGGTTTACCTAATAATTACAAGGGTGAAAATATAAAAAATATATACAATTCAAGGAGATCTACAATTTTGAAAAAAATATTTGAAAAAAGTCAATAATTTTTGAAAAAATTAGTGTTGTTTGATAAATCAAATACCCTGTATATAAAAAAATAAATACATTTTAATGGTTAATAATTAATTAATAGTAAATAAAAAGTTAATTTTAAACTTAATCCATTACTTTTACATCTTACACATTTTGATAATAGACGAAAAAAAAAATAATAAACAATTAAGCACTAGTTTACATAGCAAGTAAAGAATTCTTACTATATGTATATATATATATATATATATATATATATAAGAAAAAATAATACAATCAACATCATATTAGAAACATCCTGGTTCTTTAAATTTAAGTCTGTAGGAGGAACTACGTTTTGTATTTTAAGCATAAAATTGAATTACGTACCTATACAAACATACATAATTACAATATTGCCTCACAGTATATACAAATTAGTGTAGATATGGTAAACAAAAAGGACCAACGTAGTATAAAGTAATCACATTTTATAATCCTCATGCCATCTCGGTGGTCGCATTATCCTAGTTGTTTTTGCTACATCTGGTGAGAGTACAGCAATAGACTTTGATAACTGTTCTGCAGTTTCTTCTTGTGGTCTGTCTGGGTCAGCCTCTCCTGCTAAACATTGTTGTTCTGAGGTTGTACTAGATTGCTTGTCATCCTCATCCTCATCTGAGTTAGACAAATAATATGATTTCATCTGAGATACGTAGACAGTAGTCGCATATTGTCTCCCTTCTCCTGCTCGCAATGCTGACACACTGTATACATCATTAGGTAGCCCTTGTGTCACAATGAGTGGTCCACGATACTTAGGTTATAGTTTCGCTTATTCACCCATTGCTTCAGGGGGTCTCTTTATGTGGACAATGTCTCCATCCCTGTAAACGATTGGCCTGGAGTGCTTTAAATCATACCTAAGTTTCCACATTTCATGCACTATTGCTATACGTTCGAGTTCCCTCTTCTGAAGTCTTGTAGAATCATCCCATACGGCCATACATCATTTTTAAACAAATGTCGCAATACGTCATCCTTGAAACTGGGAAAATAGCCATACAATACATGGAAAGGTGTGTCTCCCATAGTTTTATTATATGTGATGTTAAGGTCACACTCCACTTCAGTAATATGCTTAGCTATAATATTTAGCGGACTCATCACCATTTTTTACCGAATTTTTTCCCAAATTTATTTACGATCTTTTAAATTCACCCAAATGTAATGTACAGACGTGTTTTAGAAGTCAAAGAATGTGAACTTAACGAAAAAAATATAAAAAGTATGATATGTTCAATACAAATGACTTAAGACAACATTTAGCGGATTCATCACCATTTTTTACCAAATTTTTTTTCTATTTTTTGTATTCACCCAAATGTATTGAACAGACGTGTTTTAAATGTACTAAATGTGAACTTAACGATAAAAATATAAAAAGTATGATTAGTTTAATAGAAATGAATTAAGACGATATTTAGCGGATTCATCACCTGTTTTTCAAAATTTTTTTACGACCTTTTATTTTCACCAAATGTATTGTAAAGATGTGTTTTAGATGAAAAATAATGTGAACTTAACGATAAAAATATAAAAAGTATGATTAGTTTAATAGAAATAACTTAAGACGATATTTAGCGGATTCATCACCTGTTTATCAAAATTTTTTTACGACCATTTATATTCACCAAAATGTATTGTAAAGATGTGTTTTAGATGTAAAATAATGTGAACTATACGTTAAAAATATAAAAAGTATGATTAGTTCAATACGAATGACTTTAGACGATATTTAGCGGAAATATCACCTGTTTTAAAAAAATTTTTTACGACCTTTTATATTCACCAAAATGTATTTTAAAGACGTGTTTTAGATGTAAAATAATGTAAACTCAACGATAAAAATATAAAAAGTATGATTAGTTTAACAGAAATGACTTAAGATGATAATTAGCGGACTCAACACAATTTTTAATCAAATTTTTTCAGAAATTTTTTTACGATATTTTATATTCAATCAAATGTATTGTAGAGACGTGTTTTAGATGTCAAAGAATGTCAAATTAACGTTAAAAATATAAAAAGTATGATTATTTTAATAGAAATGACTTAAGACGATATTTAGCGGATTTATCACCATTTTTTACCAAATTTTTTTTCTATTTTTTTTATTCACCAAAATGTATTGTAGTGATCACGTCGCCTACAGGTATCAGTTGTCAAGGATGATGGTTGGAAGGTGACTCTTGAGTTAATTACACAACGTAGAATTCTTCTTAATTAGATTAATTGTTTATTTATTGTGATAAAACATATATTTATTTATAACATGAAAGCTGAATGTAAGTTAAGTATTCTGAATGATAGAATAAATTCGGTTTGATTCGAATATTTTCTAAGTTCAGAATATTGTTTATAAGAAATTTTCTAAGTCCAATGAATTAAATTAAACAACAGACTGGCGTGAAGGTGCTCTGGCTAGTCTGGTCAAGTCGCGTCTGAATACAGGCCGTTTCGGGGTCCCTTATATAGTGCTACCCTCTACTCCCCATAGTCTACTTGCTCTTGTCGCTGTTCTCACGGATGTGGTAAAGTTATCTAGATTGACGGAAATGCCACTCGCCCACGTACGAGCTAAATGCGTATCCCATGCGGCTACAGACTTCGATAATTTATATTATTATTAACATTATTATTATTATGAAAAAATATACATTATAATAATACATTATGACATTGTTTCTTGTAACTTTTGTAATGATGCATAATCCCACATCCTGTGCATACCTATCAACGATCTTTCATAGTCGTCTAACCACATGATTACGTGTTGCCCTAACGTTAATGATTTCCACGAGATGCTTTCTCTCTTATAATTACAAAGTTGGTCGCATCCTACCCTATCTTGGTTCGGCTGGTACCTAGTTGACCGTGAACTAGACAATGCGGGACGCTAGTCCATAGCACCTCCCCTCTAAAAAATTGATTTATGTTTTTAAAGACAGAAATCAATCAATCTGTGTACAATATAGTTATGTTACATTAATATTTTCACAAGTTCAAATAACTTGTTTACAATACAATTTTCATTAATTTCATATTTTATGTTTTACATTCAATATTATATATGCATGAAGCATTTACAATTATATATTGTTACATTTCATGTTTGTCATTTTTGATTACAATAGTATTTTTGTTAGTACAATAAAATATATATTTTTGTATTACAACAAGTCTACGATTTAGTTATTACATTAAAATATGTGATTAGTATTACAATATATATATATTTCCTTTAATATGTTAGTATATTTGGTTAGTGTTAGTTTTTATATTAAGTGTTACTCACCCTTTTATATAATATTAATTCCATAATCCCATATAATTACATTAAAATATATCATTCCCATATGTTTTCTTATTTCTATGTGAATATAAAGTGATTAAATAATACATTTTTTTTTTTTTTTTTTTTAAATTAATTGATTAATATAATATGAATATCTTATGTCTAATATCATCCCTCACCACTTTATTATTTCTATGTTATTTACTTAAAGAGTTCTTTATCATTATCATTATTAAATTCATTATTAGATTTCTTATATATATATATAATATATTATTGTCATTTATTTTATTTGTCATTTTGTTTTACTATTGTTTATTTTAGTGGATTATCATCCATTCAATCTTTGATGCGCGAAAAAACTTATATGTAAAAAAAAAGTTTTTCAAGACGAACATGGTGGTCGAATTGATTATTATTATTTTGATTTTTAATTACCGTTGTGATTTTATCTTTCTCGTGTAGTTCAGATTATAATTATTTTATGTATTTTTATATAGTATTTTTAACATGTGAACCACTAGAAGTCACAACTATTATTATTCAAATATTTAAAATTCATAATCAGACTTCTAATTGTTCAACTGTCTCTGTTACTCTTTCGTGTAGATATATGCCCAAGTTAAATTACAAGAATCAAACACAGATCCATTCTGATTATAAGATCTCTGTTAGAATTCTCATAATTCGTAATGACTGTACTAATATTCTCTTTTATAGCAGACATTTAAATATTATATTTAATGATTTTGCTAAATTACTTATACTTAAAAAAAAAATTTAATTTTATATATATTTAAATTTATTTTTTTTTTTTTTTAAATTAATCTAAATTAAACTTTATATTAATATTTATTAACTTTTGTAGTAGTATTTTTTCTTTTGTGTATTTACTTTACATTGAACCCTTACGTATTTTTATTTTTTTTTTTTTTCAAAAATGTCTTATTAGATTATCGTATTTCACTTTCCTTACCATAAAATCAAAAATACATTTTGTCAATTTTACATCAGTTCTCGGATCGTGAGCATACGTTAATCTATGTTTTTTATTACAAACCATCCCGTGTGTTTCCTCTAAATTCAATAGTCTTCCTGTTTTTTTGAATGTACCTATTTCGTACTCGAAGATTGTCCTTTTTGTATTTAAATTTTCTAACAATATTGTAAAAGTGCCATTGAATTTAGTGTCATAACACGTTATGTTTAATACTGGGAATCTGTTTATGTCTAATCTTTTTAAGACGTTTAAATCCGAATTTCCGTTCCAAAATACTACTACATTAGTTGTGTCTCCTTTTGTGATGTAATTTTCAATAAATGACGGACTTAGGTTGTTTATAGTTGATCTTAAACTTTTGTCTAGTTGTTCTAGGCAAGCTTTTTGCAGTACTTCTTTGCATTTAAATATTCTTTTTATCTCCTTCTTGGCCAACAGTAGTTCATGATTTTTCATTGGTCGTATTTCATCATGAAGTGGCAAGAGGAGTGGTCTCCCTTCAAGTTTGCGTACCTTGCACTTGTCCAAACTGTTTGATATCGCTCCTGATATCAACACCATACTTGTCCTATTCACCATTGAAAACTCAAATTCCATTATCACGAACTTGTGTGACTTTTTTCTGTTACAATAAAGTTTCTCTATATAAGTTATTTTAAATTTTAAATTTTATAATTATGTTTCATAAAATAATGTCTTATATTCTAGTTATTATTTACTTAATCTATATTTTGGTTTTATAATTCTAAATTTATTATATTATTTTTATTTAGGTATTATTTCTTATACCATTATTTAACATTTTATCATCGTTTGGCCAAATCCATGCCCTATCTCTAGTCTCATTGAAACTTTTAAGTGCTGAATTTTCCATTCTTTCGTAAATAACTAATTGTTCTATCGTCTCATCTCCTTTTAGTGTCGGTGGTTGCTCGTTCCAATAGAATATAGTCGCAACACCCACCGGCTTCTTTTTCTTTTCTCCGTTGACACAGATATGCAATCAGTTAATCACGTCTCTAACATTCATTCATTTTTTTACTTTTTATGATTCTATTATTTACCTCTAATTTAATGACTATTACACGTTTAGATTATTATACTTTATAATTATTTTTACTATTTTAATTTCCTACATATATTTTAGTTATTTATATTCCTATTGCGTCTAATACTATCATTTCTAATTCTAATTCTAAAGAAACATCCCATGTGGAATTTATTTCATTCACTTATTCTAATATTATTATTATTTTTCCTTTTAAATTTCCGTTACTTCAATTTCTGGTATTTCCATCAATTGTTGCATCGCATACCTATATCTGTTTCTATCTACGCATTTATATCTATTATGTAGTATCATTATTATTAACATTATTGTTATCAGGAACGCACCTGAAATAACATACATTATGTAACTAAATATTTTATTAGTTCCCATTCTGGTATTATCTGTATTTTTTACATCCTTTTTTAAATTTTTTAATTGTATTATATATTTCTGTTCTGTGATATTTTCGTTATTATTATTGGTGGATTCTGTATAACCTAGTTCATATAATTCCGTATTTGTTGTTAAATCATTTTTAAACGTAGTTTGTTCCGTTACTTGTGGTATCGTTAAACTTGAATTATACATCATAGTTGTTATTTTAGATATGTTATTTGTAGTTAATATTTTATCAATGTTGGTACTATTGCTACTTAGTGATGCTATATTTATTCCCTCTTTATTTGTAGTTATGGTTACATTTTGATTTTTTAGTATATAATTTTCTGGTTTTAACGTTGTATATGTTTGTTTTTGTTTAGATATTACATAATCTGTATAATTGTTTATTAATTTAAATTTTAGGAAATTGTATGTTACTGGTATTTTTATAGGTTCGTATTCCGTTCCATCTACACTTTTTATGTACATTGTACATTCTTTTTGTAAATAATATGTTAATGGTACTTCTACTAATTCAATGTCAAATAGTGGTGGATCTCTTATCATTATACATTTGATTCGTACTAAAGCTATGTTACATGGTTTTGCTAAAGGTAATTCGAATTCGTCGTCAAATTCACCCGATACATTTCTAATTTTTACATTGTCCTCATAACTATACGAAATTGTTGTTCCCACCACATAGTCTCCAATCGCTGTTTGTTGTCCTTTGACTGCCCATATGATCATTAATCTATAATATTATCAATTTAACTTATTATACTTATTTATATCTTATAATTACTCTTATTTCTAAATTAGTGTTTTTTTTTTTTTTTTTCTTTTACAAGTTAACTTTATCTAAATAATACAACAAATCCTCTGGTTTTGGTACATGGCCTATGTAACTTATTAAATCCCTGCAACGATATCTGTTTATATGTCCGTGATTTTGTGTCATGTCATACATAAATCTCGTTATGTTTCGTATAATTATTTCTAATTCTTCTTCCGAGAAAACTTCGTTTAGCATAAAATTTGCCTTTTTTATGTGTTCTAATAAACATTTAGGTATTTGATTCTTTCCCACAGTACTGGTATCGTGTTCCCCAAGTATAATTCGTTTTTCCAATTCTATCACGAATCTTTTGTTCCTATTCCTATAATTAAAATAAATTTTTTTTTTTTTTTTTTTATGTAAATTTTACTTAATTCTATTTATCTTAAATTTATATATTTATATTTGCTCATTATTATCGTAATATTTCTTTACATCATTTTTGTGTACCGTCACTTGTTTTCTGTTTCGTAAAATAATTATATTTTCCGTGTCTAACACGTCTAAAACTTCATATGGTCCCTTCCATAAAGGACTTAATTTATTTTTTTGTGTATTATCTTTAAGCAATATTAAATCTTTTACGTTATAATTTTCGTTATGCTCTTTTTTATCGTATTGTTTTTTCGATTTTATTTTCCTATTAATTAATCTTTCCCTGGCAACTTGGTGTGACAATTGCATTTTGTATTTTAAATCGTAAATATAGTCGTCATAATTATATCTAGGTTCCGGATTACACTTTAATTTAACTGGTATATCGATTTCTCTCCCGTATACTAACGCATATGGCTGATAATTTGTCGCCGTGTGTTCCGTTGTGTTATATACAAACAATGCGTATGGTAATAATTTATCCCAGTTTTTTAAATCTTTATCTACGTAATGTCTTAGATATTCGGCTAGTGTCCTATGTGATCGTTCTAAACTACCGTTTGTTTGTGGATGGTAAGGACTCGAATTTATTTTATTTATTTTTAATAATTTGCATACTTCCGCGAAAATTTTACTAAGAAAATCTGTACCCTGATCTGTCAAAATTGTCTCTGGAAGACCGTGGACACAAACAAATCCTTCTACGAAAGCTCTTGCTACATTATTTGCTGTATGATTTTCAAGAGGTATTGCTAACGAATATTTCGATAAATCGTCCATCATTGTTAAAATATACGTATTTCCTGTTTCAGTGGTTAATAAAGGTCCTACAATATCTAAAAATATTTTTTCAAATGGTTTAGTACTCGTAGTAGTAATGACCATCGGACTCCTATGGTGTTTATTTGTATTTTTGTTCGTTTGACACGAAGGACAATTTTTTATATATTCTTTTACTTCTTCCTTTAAATTTGGCCAATTAAATTGTCTTTTTATCTTTTTTAATGTTCTGTGTATTCCACCGTGCCCCCCTAATTTAGAATCATGAAATTGTTTAAAAATTATTAATTTTTCTTCTTTAGTATATTCTAATTTAGAACAAATTATTATTTCTATATTTGTATTACGAAATACATATCGAATCATCGATCTCACTTTAGCCCATTCTAATCCATCTTTTCGTCCTAGTTGATTCATAGCTAGTTTACTTAAATTATGTTTCTGACAAAAATATTTTAAATTTAACAATGCTAAATGCATATTTTCATATGTTGTCAATTGTTTTTCTTTAGTTTTTGTTATTAAAAATATTATATACCTATCTTCATGTTTAAACTTTACGACATCGCCTAAGTCTTTATTTGCTTTTAATATTTTATCTTTCCCAAATTTTTGCTTTAGTTCGTAATTAATTCCTGATATAAAATTATAATATTTTTCTATCTCTGATACTATATGATACTCGCTTGGCGATTCTAATAATTCACCGTGTACTTCTTTTACGTTTTTATTTGTTATCATTATTGTTTCGAATTTTTCTAAAAATGTTGCGTAACTTTCTTCTTTAATTTCGTTAATATTATACATTCTGCTTAATGCGTCTACGTTCGAATTTTGTACTCCCGGTTTATATCTAATTTCATAATTATATTGTTCAAGTTCAATACGCCATCTCGCTAATTTGGACAAAGGATCTTTTAAATTAAATAACCATGATAATGGTCTATGATCAGTAAATATTATAAATTTTCTGCCATATAGATAAGGTCTAAATTGTTTTACTCCGAATATTATTGCTAAACATTCTAGCTCTGTCGTTGAATAATTTAATTCCGATTTGTTTAATGTTCGTGATGCATAAGAAATTGGTAAGTCACTCCCTATTTTGCCTTGTGATAAAATTGCCCCTAGTGCTTTACCACTAGCATCGGTTGTAAGTATGAATTTTTTTGTAAAATCTGGGTATTGCAAAATTGGTTCTGAACAAAGTATTGTTTTTAATTTATCAAAAGCTTGTTGGCATTTATCATCCCAATTAAATTTTACGTCCTTCTTTAAAAGATTTGTCATTGGATTAGCTATAGAACTATAATTATTTATGAATTTTCGGTAGTAACCGCTAAGTCCTAAAAAACTTTTAATTTGTTTAACATTTTTCGGTGTCGGAAAATTCATAACTGAAGTAATTTTATTTGGATCTGGTTTAATTCCATGTTCTGAAATTATATGACCTAAAAATAAACATTCCTTTTTAAGAAATTCGCATTTATCTGGTTCTATTTTTAAATTATGAATACGTAATCGTTCGAATACATCGATTAATTTTTTATTGTGATCATTCAAATTTTTTCCATATATAATTATATCATCTAAATATACGAGACATTTTATACCTATTAAACCTGCCATCACATTAGCCATAGCCTTAGCAAATGTACTTGGTGCGGACGCAAGTCCCATACTCATACGTTTATAATGATAGTGTCCTTGACTTGTCGAAAAAGCTGTAAGTTCCCTAGAATCTTTAGATAACGAAATTTGGTGGTACCCACTCTTTAAATCTACTATTGAAAAGAGTTGGCACTGTCCTAATTGATCTAATATTTCCGTAATATTTGGTAAAGGGTGAAATTCATTTATAGTTACATCATTGAGTGCTCTAAAATCTATAACTATTCTAAATTTTTCTTTTCCCGACGCATCAGATTTTTTCTTTACTAATAATAGTGGTGCATTAAAAGGACTCATAGATTTTTCTATAATATCATCCCGTTCCATTTGTTCTATTTGTTCTTGAATTATTTTTTGTTGTGAAAAAGGGATACGATACGGTCGTTTGTGAATAGGTGGAGTGTCTTTAGGTATTTTAATTACGTGTTCCGCTGCTGTTGTTATTGTTAAATAATCATTTTCTAAATGAAATATGTCGGCATATTGTTCACAAATTTTTATTATCGATTCGCGTTCTTCCGAATTTAAATGATCGCTCCTAATTAAATTCCTTATTTTATTTACGCGTTCATTATTATTTTGTATATTATTTATTTCATTAATGTCAGTGTCAATGTCGTATTCGTATGATATTCTATTAACTTGACCTACTTTTATATCCTGTCTCGCCTCCGATATATTTAACACACTTATTATAATTTTCCCGTCCCTGACTGTATTATATATATTAGCACAATATACATCTGCTGATAACTGTTGCTTATTTATTAAAATATTTTTATTATTCATGTTTTTATCTGCAATGTTAATCGATACTATTGTTTCCGTTCTAGGTTCTAAACTAAAACATATTTTATCATCATTTATTTCATCATTATTTTTTATTGTTAAAATATTATTTGCAATATCTATAACTGCATTATTATCTACTAAAAATGTATGTCCTAAAATGCCATCGCCTTCAACCGGAAATTGCTTATTCACTACTTGAAATTCTGTTATAAATTCTTTTTTATCAATTATTAATTTAATTTTAGTTTTTCCTATAGTCGGTACTATTTTTTCATTTATCCCTTTTAAATATATTTTCTGATTTTCGTCTATTACCGTTTTGCCTATTAATTTATTTATTTTAACAATATTTAAATCGCTACCTGTGTCTAATAATAATTTAATTGTTTTTGTACTAAAATTAGGTGATTCTACTGTTACGTGATTATTATATATTACGGTTGTTACATGTAAACATTGTTTAATGGCGATTCTGCGTCTATTATTTCCTGCACCAACCTGACGCCCTGAGTTGGCACCATCGAGTTTTTTGAAACATTAGAATTATTCCTTTCATTACGTAATTTAGTATAACAGTTTACAATTTCATGTCCCACTTTATTGCAATAGCTACAATGTAGTTGTCCATTATTATTATTAATTGTACGCGTATTATTATTTGCATTTTGTTGCCTATTATTGGTACCGAACTGTCTATCGTTATTTTGCCTTGGTAATCTACAATCTCTTGCTAAATGACCATTTTTTCCACAATTATAACATGCATTATTATTATTATTATTATTATTATTAGTTGTCATATTCTGATTATTATAACGCTGATTATTATTATTAGCAAAATTTTGTCGTCCATACCCGTTATATCCGCCGCGATTAAAACTTCGATTAAAATTATTATAACCGTTACTACGTCTGAAATTATTATTATTATTATTGTTATATCCGTTATTCTGACCACCATAGTTATTGTTACCGCGATTAAAATTTTGACTATTATTATTTTGTTTGAAATTATTTCCCGATGTATTACTATTTCCGTTTAAATTTTGTTTTTCTAAATCTTTTTGTAATTTTTCCATTTGTAAGTTAGCATTATGTTCCATTTCCTCATCTTTTGCGAATTGCATAGCAGTTTCTAACGTTTTTGGATCCCTAGCTTTTAGTGCTAAATTTAAATGTTTCGGTAGACCGTTTACAAAAATTATTAATGCTTGATTTTTAAGTTGTTTTTTATATACTTTGCTTTCCTCTTCTGTCATATCTTTCGAACCTTCCTTACATAATTTATAAAATAATTCTTCAACTCGTCCTGCGAAACTAGTTACGTCCTCATTTTCTTTCATACGCGCGAAATTTAATCCTATTGTTAACGTTCTCTCAGATGCTCTATGTTCAAATGCTCCCTTTAAAATTGACTTTATATCCTCCCATTTTTCTGTGTCCCTATATTTTGTTGCCTCTAGTGCATTACCTGCTAATTTCGAGTTTATTATTTTTATTAATAATGGTAAGTTACTTTTATCTACCGATTTTACCGCGATATCACATGTATTAATAAATTCTGATACATTCTTTGCTCCTGTACACACCGGAATCAAAGCTGTGGCTTTATCTATATCCATTTCAGCCATTGTTTTTATTTTTTTCGTTCGAGTTATGTTTGGTAATTGTACGTGTACTACCCCTTTGTCAGTTCGTAAACCTGTTCGTTTCTTTATTGTACTATCACTATCACTTGCTGGACTTAAAGACTTAAAAGTTAAATTTAAAAATTCTTTATCTTTAACTGCTCTTAAATATTTTTCCCTATCACAATCTTGTGAATATTTATACTCTTCTGGTATATCTAAATTAATTAATGTTTGTTCTGTTTTAACGATATTTGTCTTTGTTTGGACTACTACAGCCCCCTCGTTGCTGTCTACTTGAACACCTACGTCTCTAGTTTCGTCGTCAGATGTTACTAATATGCTTCCTGTCAAAATGTCTTGTATTTCCCCTGAATTTTTATTCATCAATATATTTTTTATTCATTTAAACTTTGAAAAATAATTTTATTTATTTCATAAAAATAACATTTATTCTTCCCTCAATAACTTTCTAATATTTATTCTTATTTATTTATTCAACTATATAATATTTAATATATTTTATTTTCTAAATACCTTTATTCTCAACTTCGATTTCTATACTCAATATTACTTTTATTATTTATTCGATTCCGTAACACGTCATTTATTATATATAAAAAAAAAATCGTGTTCCGCGATGTTTTTGTTTTATATTACGTATTTATTTTATATCAGTTTTACTATAAACTGCACTCACACTAACGCATTAATTATATCATTACTACTATTAAATATTACGCCTCTATGTATATTTATTTATCTTTTGGTTAATTACTCCAAATAAAATAATTAAATTAATATATCGCAAAACTACTTATAAACTTATTTATTATTTTTATTAAATCTTAATTAATAATTCTAATTCAAATTTATTTAAACTATTATAACTTATTCTAGACTACTTTAATTTATTTATTATACTATTTTTACTTAATGTGGACTATATTTATGCTATTATATTTATCTAATATTATATATTATTTTATATCTAATATTATATACTATTTAAATCTAATTCGAACCGGTTCTAAAATTACTTTCTTTCACTTCAAAATTTTATTTCTTATTATTCTCAATTATTTTCTCTATACTTCAATTATTCATTTAACATTTATCATTTATCATTTATCATTTATCATTTATCATTTATCATATATCATTTATCATTTATTCATCATTTTTCTATAATTTCCTTTTTACTATATATTCAATATCTATTCTCAATAAACTGTGCGCGCACACATTATATTATATATCTTTTTCAACAAAATCTCATAATTATTCTCAATATTTATTCATAAAACTAAGGACTTATTTTCTCGCCTTTTCTAAAATTCCAAATTAATTCTCAATTATCAACATATAAGGTCTTACCTCTTGCCTTCCAAAAAAATCACTATTATTTATTTCAATTACTATATATCATAAGGTCTTACCTCTTTCCTTCTCAAAAAATCACAATTATCAATATCCCAATTACTTTATAATCTAAGGTCTTATTTCTTGCCTTACTAAAAATCTCAATTATTCTCAATTATTTATATATATATATCTTTTAATATTCTTCAAATTTATCAATTCACTTATTTTCATTTATCAATACTCAATTATTTCTCATTAAATTATTTCTCGTTATAACGTTATCCTTTTATTTTATTTTACCTAGGTTTTTTTTTTTTTTTTTTTTTTTTTTTGTGCCTGTTTATTTTATTCTATTATTAATCAATAATATTCATTAAACGTATATATATTATCTGAGTTAATCATTTAATTTATATTTATATATAAAAATAATATATTTATGAATTTAATGTTCTAATGGTGGTGTAGGTGCACACACCAAAAGTGTTTTATACGATAGATCCTAAAAAATCTAAAGGAGACGCGACCCCACAAAGCTTACAAAAACATTCTCTTAAATACTACACAAAAATTATAACTCACAATACTGTCGTCTTCGTATTTTGGTTCATCTTGACTGAAGCTGATTTTCCTGCGCTATCGACTGTTGACCTCTACGTAGATTCTTTTGACCCTCGGAGTTGTTGGAAAGTGATCAGTTCCCCAACGGTGATTCTGTCGAACTGCCTCCGTGAAATTCTTGACTCGAAGTTGTGGAATTTTTCAAAATTTTCGAAAAAATTTATTTTTTGCGAAAAATTCTGCTTTCTCTCCTCTTGAATTTTTTGATGTTCTTCTTAGGGTTCCGTACTCGACTGCGCCAGATGTAGTGATCACGTCGCCTACAGGTATCAGTAGTCAAGGATGATGGTTGGAAGGTGACTCTTGAGTTAATTACACAACGTAGAATTCTTCTTAATTAGATTAATTGTTTATTTATTGTGATAAAACATATATTTATTTATAACATGAAAGCTGAATGTAAGTTAAGTATTCTGAATGATAGAATAAATTCGGTTTGATTCGAATATTTTCTAAGTTCAGAATATTGTTTATAAGAAATTTTCTAAGTCCAATGAATTAAATTAAACAACAGACTGGCGTGAAGGTGCTCTGGCTAGTCTGGTCAAGTCGCGTCTGAATACAGGCCGTTTCGGGGTCCCTTATATAGTGCTACCCTCTACTCCCCATAGTCTACTTGCTCTTGTCGCTGTTCTCACGGATGTGGTAAAGTTATCTAGATTGACGGAAATGCCACTCGCCCACGTACGAGCTAAATGCGTATCCCATGCGGCTACAGACTTCGATAATTTATATTATTATTAACATTATTATTATTATGAAAAAATATACATTATAATAATACATTATGACATTGTTTCTTGTAACTTTTGTAATGATGCATAATCCCACATCCTGTGCATACCTATCAACGATCTTTCATAGTCGTCTAACCACATGATTACGTGTTGCCCTAACGTAAATGATTTCCACGAGATGCTTTCTCTCTTATAATTACAAAGTTGGTCGCATCCTACCCTATCTTGGTTCGGCTGGTACCTAGTTGACCGTGAACTAGACAATGCGGGACGCTAGTCCATAGCAGTATTGTACAGACTTGTTTTAAATGTACTAAATGTGAACTTAACGATAAAAATATAAAAAGT
This sequence comes from Diuraphis noxia, assembly GCF_037042655.1. Classification (NCBI taxonomy): domain Eukaryota; kingdom Metazoa; phylum Arthropoda; class Insecta; order Hemiptera; family Aphididae; genus Diuraphis; species Diuraphis noxia. Next base: position 526,775 of record NW_028301721.1, read on the forward strand.
ATGATTAGTTTAATAGAAATGAATTAAGACGATATTTAGCGGATTCATCACCTGTTTTTCAAAATTTTTTTACGACCTTTTATTTTCACCAAATGTATTGTAAAGATGTGTTTTAGATGAAAAATAATGTGAACTTAACGATAAAAATATAAAAAGTATGATTAGTTTAATAGAAATAACTTAAGACGATATTTAGCGGATTCATCACCTGTTTATCAAAATTTTTTTACGACCATTTATATTCACCAAAATGTATTGTAAAGATGTGTTTTAGATGTAAAATAATGTGAACTATACGTTAAAAATATAAAAAGTATGATTAGTTCAATACGAATGACTTTAGACGATATTTAACGGAAATATCACCTGTTTTAAAAAAATTTTTTACGACCTTTTATATTCACCAAAATGTATTTTAAAGACGTGTTTTAGATGTAAAATAATGTAAACTCAACGATAAAAATATAAAAAGTATGATTAGTTTAACAGAAATGACTTAAGATGATAATTAGCGGACTCAACACAATTTTTAATCAAATTTTTTCAGAAATTTTTTTACGACATTTTATATTCAATCAAATGTATTGTAGAGACGTGTTTTAGATGTCAAAGAATGTCAAATTAACGTTAAAAATATAAAAAGTATGATTATTTTAATAGAAATGACTTAAGACGATATTTAGCGGATTCATCATCTGTTTTTCAAAATTGTATTACGACCTTTTAAATTCACCCAACTGTATTGTAAAGAAGTGTTTTAGATGTAAAACAATGTGAACTTAACGATAAAAATATAAAAAGTATGATTATTTTAATAGAAATGACTTAAGACGACATTTAGCGGATTAATCACCTGTTTTTCAAAATTTTTTTACGACCTTTTATATTCTCCCAAATGTATTGTAAAGACGTTTTTTTGATGTAAAATAATGTGAACTAAACGTTAAAAATATAAAAAGTATGATTAGTTTAATAGAAATAACTTAAGACGATATTTAGCGGATTCGTCACCTGTTTATCAAAATTTTTTGACGACCCTTTATATTCACCAAAATGTATTTTAATGCCGTGTTTTAGATGTAAAATAATGTGAACTTAACGACAAAAATATAAAAAGTATGATTAGTTCAATACAAATGACCTTAGACGATATTAAGCGGAATTATCACCATTTTTTACCAAATTTTTTCCCAAATTTTTTTTCTATATTTTATTCACCCAAATGTATTGTAAAGACGTTTTTTTGATGTAAAATAATGTGAACTAAACGTTAAAAATATAAAAAGTATGTTTAGTTTAATAGAATTAACTTAAGACAATATTTAGCGGATTTATCACCTGTTTATCAAAATGTTTTGACGACCTTTTATATTCACCAAAATGTATTGTAAAGATGTGTTTTAGATGTAAAATTATGTGAACTTAACGTAAAAATATAAAAAGTATGATTAGTTTAATAGAAATAACTTAAGACGATATTTAGCGGATTCATCACCTGTTTTTCAAAATTTTTTTACTACCTTTTAAATTCACCCAAATGTATTTTAAAGATGTGTTTTAGATGTAAAATAATGTAAAATCAACGATAAAAATATAAAAAGTATGATTAGTTTAAAGAAATGACTTAAGACGATATTTAGCGGACTCAACACAATTTTTAATCAAATTTTTTCACAAATTTTTTTACGATATTTTATATTCAACCAAATGTATTGTAGAGACGTGTTTTAAATGTCAAAGAATGTGAAATTAATGTTAAAAATATAAAAAGTATGATTAGTTTAATAGAAATGACTTAAGACGATATTTAGCGTATTCATCACCTGTTTATCAAAATTTTTTTACGACCTTTTATATTCACCAAAATGTATTGTAAAGATGTGATTTAGATGTAAAATAATGTGAACTATACGTTAAAAATATAAAAAGTATGATTAGTTTAATAGAAATGACTTAAGACGATATTTAGTGGATTCATCACCTGTTTTTCAAAATTTATTTACGACCTTTTATATTCAACCAAATGTATTGTAGAGACGTGATTTAGATGTCAAAGAATGTGAAATTAACGTTAAAAATATAAAAAGTATGATTATTTTAATAGAAATGACTTAAGACGATATTTAGCGGATTCATCACCTGTTTATCAAAATTTTTTGACGACCTTTTATATTCACCAAAATGTATTGTAAAGATGTGTTTTAGATGTAAAATAATGTGAACTATACGTTAAAAATATAAAAAGTATGATTAGTTTAATAGAAATAACTTAAGACGATATTTAGCGTATTCATCACCTGTTTATCAAAATTTTTTTGATGCATTCTAAAGACGTGTTTAAGATGTAAAATTATGTGAACTTAACGTAAAAATATAAAAAGTATGATTAGTTTAATAGAAATAACTTAAGACGATATTTAGCGGATTCATCACCTGTAATTCAAAATTTTTTTACGACCTTTTATATTCACCCAAATGCATTGTAAAGACTTGTTTTAGATGTCAAATTATGTGAACTTAACGATAAAAATTTTAAAAGTATGATTAGTTCAATATAAATGACCTTAGACGATATTTAGCGGAATTATCACCATTTTTTACCAAATTTTTTCCCAAATTTTTTTTCTATTTTTTTATTCACCCAAATGTATTGTAAATACGTGTTTTAGATGTAAAATAATGTGAACTTAACGTTAAAAATATCAAAAGTATGATTAGTTTAATAGAAATGACTTAAGACGATATTTAGCGGATTCATCACCTGTTTTTCAAAAATTTTTTACGACCCTTTATATTCACCAAAATGTATTTTAATGCCGTGTTTTAGATGTAAAATAATGTGAACTTAACGACAAAAATATAAAAAGTATGATTAGTTCAATACAAATGACTTTAGACGATATTTAGCGAATTCATCACCTATTTTTCAAAATTTTTTTACGACCTTTTATATTCACCAAAATGTATTTTAAAGATGTGTTTTAGATGTAAAATAATGTAAACTCAACGATAAAAATATAAAAAGTATGATTAGTTTAAAGAAATGACTTAAGACGATATTTAGCGGACTCAACACAATTTTTAATCAAATTTTTTCACAAATTTTTTTACGATATTTTATATTCAACCAAATGTATTGTAGAGACGTGTTTTTGATGTCAAAGAATGTGAAATTAATGTTCAAAATATAAAAAGTATGATTAGTTTAATAGAAGTAACTTAAGACGATATTTAGCGTATTCATCACCTGTTTATCAAAATTTTTTTACGACCTTTTATATTCACCAAAATGTATTGTAAAGACGTGTTTTAGATGTCAAATTATGTGCAGTTAACGATAAAAATATATAAAGTATGATTAGTTTAACAGAAATGACTTAAGATGATAATTAGCGGACTCAACACAATTTTTAATCAAATTTTTTCAGAAATTTTTTTACGACATTTTATATTCAATCAAATGTATTGTAGAGACGTGTTTTAGATGTCAAAGAATGTCAAATTAACGTTAAAAATATAAAAAGTATGATTATTTTAATAGAAATGACTTAAGACGATATTTAGCGGATTCATCATCTGTTTTTCAAAATTGTATTACGACCTTTTAAATTCACCCAACTGTATTGTAAAGAAGTGTTTTAGATGTAAAACAATGTGAACTTAACGATAAAAATATAAAAAGTATGATTATTTTAATAGAAATGACTTAAGACGACATTTAGCGGATTAAACACCTGTTTTTCAAAATTTTTTTACGACCTTTTATATTCTCCCAAATGTATTGTAAAGACGTTTTTTTGATGTAAAATAATGTGAACTAAACGTTAAAAATATAAAAAGTATGATTAGTTTAATAGAAATAACTTAAGACGATATTTAGCGGATTCGTCACCTGTTTATCAAAATTTTTTGACGACCCTTTATATTCACCAAAATGTATTTTAATGCCGTGTTTTAGATGTAAAATAATGTGAACTTAACGACAAAAATATAAAAAGTATGATTAGTTCAATACAAATGACCTTAGACGATATTAAGCGGAATTATCACCATTTTTTACCAAATTTTTTCCCAAATTTTTTTTCTATATTTTATTCACCCAAATGTATTGTAAAGACGTTTTTTTGATGTAAAATAATGTGAACTAAACGTTAAAAATATAAAAAGTATGTTTAGTTTAATAGAATTAACTTAAGACAATATTTAGCGGATTTATCACCTGTTTATCAAAATGTTTTGACGACCTTTTATATTCACCAAAATGTATTGTAAAGATGTGTTTTAGATGTAAAATTATGTGAACTTAACGTAAAAATATAAAAAGTATGATTAGTTTAATAGAAATAACTTAAGACGATATTTAGCGGATTCATCACCTGTTTTTCAAAATTTTTTTACTACCTTTTAAATTCACCCAAATGTATTTTAAAGATGTGTTTTAGATGTAAAATAATGTAAAATCAACGATAAAAATATAAAAAGTATGATTAGTTTAAAGAAATGACTTAAGACGATATTTAGCGGACTCAACACAATTTTTAATCAAATTTTTTCACAAATTTTTTTACGATATTTTATATTCAACCAAATGTATTGTAGAGACGTGTTTTAAATGTCAAAGAATGTGAAATTAATGTTAAAAATATAAAAAGTATGATTAGTTTAATAGAAATGACTTAAGACGATATTTAGCGTATTCATCACCTGTTTATCAAAATTTTTTTACGACCTTTTATATTCACCAAAATGTATTGTAAAGATGTGATTTAGATGTAAAATAATGTGAACTATACGTTAAAAATATAAAAAGTATGATTAGTTTAATAGAAATGACTTAAGACGATATTTAGTGGATTCATCACCTGTTTTTCAAAATTTATTTACGACCTTTTATATTCAACCAAATGTATTGTAGAGACGTGATTTAGATGTCAAAGAATGTGAAATTAACGTTAAAAATATAAAAAGTATGATTATTTTAATAGAAATGACTTAAGACGATATTTAGCGGATTCATCACCTGTTTATCAAAATTTTTTGACGACCTTTTATATTCACCAAAATGTATTGTAAAGATGTGTTTTAGATGTAAAATAATGTGAACTATACGTTAAAAATATAAAAAGTATGATTAGTTTAATAGAAATAACTTAAGACGATATTTAGCGTATTCATCACCTGTTTATCAAAATTTTTTTGATGCATTCTAAAGACGTGTTTAAGATGTAAAATTATGTGAACTTAACGTAAAAATATAAAAAGTATGATTAGTTTAATAGAAATAACTTAAGACGATATTTAGCGGATTCATCACCTGTAATTCAAAATTTTTTTACGACCTTTTATATTCACCCAAATGCATTGTAAAGACTTGTTTTAGATGTCAAATTATGTGAACTTAACGATAAAAATTTTAAAAGTATGATTAGTTCAATATAAATGACCTTAGACGATATTTAGCGGAATTATCACCATTTTTTACCAAATTTTTTCCCAAATTTTTTTTCTATTTTTTTATTCACCCAAATGTATTGTAAATACGTGTTTTAGATGTAAAATAATGTGAACTTAACGTTAAAAATATCAAAAGTATGATTAGTTTAATAGAAATGACTTAAGACGATATTTAGCGGATTCATCACCTGTTTTTCAAAAATTTTTTACGACCCTTTATATTCACCAAAATGTATTTTAATGCCGTGTTTTAGATGTAAAATAATGTGAACTTAACGACAAAAATATAAAAAGTATGATTAGTTCAATACAAATGACTTTAGACGATATTTAGCGAATTCATCACCTATTTTTCAAAATTTTTTTACGACCTTTTATATTCACCAAAATGTATTTTAAAGATGTGTTTTAGATGTAAAATAATGTAAACTCAACGATAAAAATATAAAAAGTATGATTAGTTTAAAGAAATGACTTAAGACGATATTTAGCGGACTCAACACAATTTTTAATCAAATTTTTTCACAAATTTTTTTACGATATTTTATATTCAACCAAATGTATTGTAGAGACGTGTTTTTGATGTCAAAGAATGTGAAATTAATGTTCAAAATATAAAAAGTATGATTAGTTTAATAGAAGTAACTTAAGACGATATTTAGCGTATTCATCACCTGTTTATCAAAATTTTTTTACGACCTTTTATATTCACCAAAATGTATTGTAAAGACGTGTTTTAGATGTCAAATTATGTGCAGTTAACGATAAAAATATATAAAGTATGATTAGTTTAATAGAAATGACTTAAGACGATATTTAGCGGATTCATCATCTGTTTTTCAAAATTGTATTACGACCTTTTAAATTCACCCAACTGTATTGTAAAGAAGTGTTTTAGATGTAAAATAATGTGAACTTAACGATAAAAATTTAAAAAATATGAATATTTTAATAGAAATGACTTAAGATGACATTTAGCGGATTCATCACCTGTTTTTCAAAATTTTTTTCGACCTTTTATATTCTCCCAAATGTATTGTAAAGACGTTTTTTTGGTGTAAAATAATGTGAACTAAACGTTAAAAATATAAAAAGTATGATTAGTTTAATAGAAATAACTTAAGATAATATTTAGCGGATTCATCACCTGTTTATCAAAATTTTTTGACGACCTTTTATATTCAACAAAATGTATTGTAAAGATGTGCTTTAGATGTAAAATAATGTGAACTATACGTTAAAAATATAAAAAGTATGATTAGTTTAATAGAAATAACTTAAGACGATATTTAGCGGATTCATCACCTGTTTATCAAAATTTTTTTACGACCTTTTATATTCACCAAAATGTATTGTAAAGATGTGTTTTAAATGTAAAATAATGTGAACTATACGTTAAAAAAATAAAAAGTATGATACGATATTTAGCGGATTCATCACCTGTATTTCAAAATTTTTTTACGACCTTTTATATTCACCCAACTGTATTGTAAAGACGTGTTTTAGATGTAAAATTATGTGAACTTAACGATAAAAATATAAAAACTATGATTAGTTCAATACAAATGACTTTAAACGATATTTAGCGGAATTATCACCATTTTTTACCAAATTTTTTCCCAAATTTTTTTTCTATTTTTTGTACTCACCCAAATGTATTGTAAATACGTGTTTTAGATGTAAAATAATGTGAACTTAACGATAAAAATATAAAAAGTATGATTAGTTTAATAGAAATGACTTAAGACGATTTTTAGCGGATTCATCACCTGTATTTCAAAATTTTTTTACGACCTTTTATATTCACCCAAATGTATTGTAAAGAAGTGTTTTAGATGTAAAATAATGTGAACTTAACGTTAAAAATATAAAAAGTATGATTAGTTTAATAGAAATGACTTAAGACGATATTTAGCGGATTCATCACCTGTATTTCAAAATTTTTTTACGACCTTTTATATTAACTCAAATGTATTGTAAAGACGTGTTTTAGATGTAAATTAATGTGAACTTAACGTTAAAAATATAAAAAGTATGATTAGTTTAATAGAAATGACTTAAGACGATTTTTAGCGGATTCATCACCTGTATTTCAAAATTTTTTTACGACCTTTTATATTCACCCAAATGTATTGTAAAGACGTGTTTTAGATGTAAAATAATGTGAACTTAACGTTAAAACTATAAAAAGTATGATTAGTTTAATAGAAATGACTTAAGATGATATTTAGCGGATTCATCACCTGTATTTCAAAATTTTTTTACGACCTTTTATATTCACCCAAATGTATTGTAAAGACGTGTTTAAGATGTAAAATAATGTGAACTTAACGTTAAAACTATTAAAAGTATGATTAGTTTAATAGAAATGACTTAAGATGATATTTAGCGGATTCATCACCTGTATTTCAAAATTTTTTTACGACCTTTTATATTCACCCAAATGTATTGTAAAGACGTGTTTTAGATGTAAAATAATGTGAAATTAACGTTAAAAATATAAAAAGTATGATTAGTTTAATAGAAATGACTTAAGACGATATTTAGCGGATTCATCACCTGTATTTCAAAATTTTTTTACGACCTTTTATATTCACCCAAATGTATTGTAAAGACGTGTTTTAGATGTAAAATTATGTGATCTTAACGATAAAAATATAAAAAGTATGATTAGTTTAATAGAAATGACTTAAGACGATTTTTAGCGGATTCATCACCTGTATTTCAAAATTTTTTTACGACCTTTTATATTCACCCAAATGTATTGTAAAGACGTGTTTTAGATGTAAAATTATGTGAACTTAACGATAAAAATATAAAATGTATGATTAGTTCAATACAAATGACTTTAAACGATATTTAGCGGAATTATCACCATTTTTTACCCAATTTTTTCCCAAATTTTTTTTCTATTTTTTGTACTCACCCAAATGTATTTTAAATACGTGTTTTAGATGTAAAATAATGTGAACTTAACGATAAAAATATAAAAAGTATGATTAGTTCAATACAAATGACTTTAATCGATATTTAGCGAAATTATCACCATTTTTTCTCAAATTTTTTTTTCTGTTTTTTGTATTCACCCAAATGTATTGTAAACACGTGTTTTAGATGTAAAATAATGTGAACTTAACGTTAAAAATATAAAAAGTATGATAAGTTTAATAGAAATGACTTAAGACGATATTTAGCGGATTCATCACCTGTATTTCAAAATTTTTTTACGACCTTTTATATTAACTCAAATGTATTGTAAAGACGTGTTTTAGATGTAAATTAATGTGAACTTAACGTTAAAAATATAAAAAGTATGATTAGTTCAATACAAATGACTTCAAACGATATTTAGCGGAATTATCACCATTTTTTACCAAATTTTTTTTCTATTTTTTGTATTCACCCAAATGTTTTGTAAACACGTGTTTTAGATGTAAAATAATGTGATCTTAACGTTAAAAATATAAAAAGTATGATTAGTTTAATAGAAATGACTTAAGACGATATTTAGCGGATTCATCACCTGTATTTCAAAATTTTTTTACGACCTTTTATATTCACCCAAATGTATTGTAAAGACGTGTTTTAGATGTAAAATTATGTGATCTTAACGATAAAAATATAAAAAGTATGATTAGTTTAATAGAAATGACTTAAGACGATTTTTAGCGGATTCATCACCTGTATTTCAAAATTTTTTTACGACCTTTTATATTCACCCAAATGTATTGTAAAGACGTGTTTTAGATGTAAAATTATGTGAACTTAACGATAAAAATATAAAATGTATGATTAGTTCAATACAAATGACTTTAAACGATATTTAGCGGAATTATCACCATTTTTTACCCAATTTTTTCCCAAATTTTTTTTCTATTTTTTGTACTCACCCAAATGTATTTTAAATACGTGTTTTAGATGTAAAATAATGTGAACTTAACGATAAAAATATAAAAAGTATGATTAGTTCAATACAAATGACTTTAATCGATATTTAGCGAAATTATCACCATTTTTTCTCAAATTTTTTTTTCTGTTTTTTGTATTCACCCAAATGTATTGTAAACACGTGTTTTAGATGTAAAATAATGTGAACTTAACGTTAAAAATATAAAAAGTATGATAAGTTTAATAGAAATGACTTAAGACGATATTTAGCGGATTCATCACCTGTATTTCAAAATTTTTTTACGACCTTTTATATTAACTCAAATGTATTGTAAAGACGTGTTTTAGATGTAAATTAATGTGAACTTAACGTTAAAAATATAAAAAGTATGATTAGTTTAATAGAAATGACTTAAGACGATTTTTAGCGGATTCATCACCTGTATTTCAAAATTTTTTTACGACCTTTTATATTCACCCAAATGTATTGTAAAGACGTGTTTTAGATGTAAAATAATGTGAACTTAACGTTAAAAATATAAAAAGTATGATTAGTTTAATAGAAATGACTTAAGACGATATTTAGCGGATTCATCACCTGTTTTTCAAAATTTTTTTACTACCTTTTAAATTCACCCAAATGTATTTTAAAGATGTGTTTTAGATGTAAAATAATGTAAAATCAACGATAAAAATATAAAAAGTATGATTAGTTTAAAGAAATGACTTAAGACGATATTTAGCGGACTCAACACAATTTTTAATCAAATTTTTTCACAAATTTTTTTACGATATTTTATATTCAACCAAATGTATTGTAGAGACGTGTTTTAAATGTCAAAGAATGTGAAATTAATGTTAAAAATATAAAAAGTATGATTAGTTTAATAGAAATGACTTAAGACGATATTTAGCGTATTCATCACCTGTTTATCAAAATTTTTTTACGACCTTTTATATTCACCAAAATGTATTGTAAAGATGTGATTTAGATGTAAAATAATGTGAACTATACGTTAAAAATATAAAAAGTATGATTAGTTTAATAGAAATGACTTAAGACGATATTTAGTGGATTCATCACCTGTTTTTCAAAATTTATTTACGACCTTTTATATTCAACCAAATGTATTGTAGAGACGTGATTTAGATGTCAAAGAATGTGAAATTAACGTTAAAAATATAAAAAGTATGATTATTTTAATAGAAATGACTTAAGACGATATTTAGCGGATTCATCACCTGTTTATCAAAATTTTTTGACGACCTTTTATATTCACCAAAATGTATTGTAAAGATGTGTTTTAGATGTAAAATAATGTGAACTATACGTTAAAAATATAAAAAGTATGATTAGTTTAATAGAAATAACTTAAGACGATATTTAGCGTATTCATCACCTGTTTATCAAAATTTTTTTGATGCATTCTAAAGACGTGTTTAAGATGTAAAATTATGTGAACTTCACGTAAAAATATAAAAAGTATGATTAGTTTAATAGAAATAACTTAAGACGATATTTAGCGGATTCATCACCTGTAATTCAAAATTTTTTTACGACCTTTTATATTCACCCAAATGCATTGTAAAGACTTGTTTTAGATGTCAAATTATGTGAACTTAACGATAAAAATTTTAAAAGTATGATTAGTTCAATATAAATGACCTTAGACGATATTTAGCGGAATTATCACCATTTTTTACCAAATTTTTTCCCAAATTTTTTTTCTATTTTTTTATTCACCCAAATGTATTGTAAATACGTGTTTTAGATGTAAAATAATGTGAACTTAACGTTAAAAATATCAAAAGTATGATTAGTTTAATAGAAATGACTTAAGACGATATTTAGCGGATTCATCACCTGTTTTTCAAAAATTTTTTACGACCCTTTATATTCACCAAAATGTATTTTAATGCCGTGTTTTAGATGTAAAATAATGTGAACTTAACGACAAAAATATAAAAAGTATGATTAGTTCAATACAAATGACTTTAGACGATATTTAGCGAATTCATCACCTATTTTTCAAAATTTTTTTACGACCTTTTATATTCACCAAAATGTATTTTAAAGATGTGTTTTAGATGTAAAATAATGTAAACTCAACGATAAAAATATAAAAAGTATGATTAGTTTAAAGAAATGACTTAAGACGATATTTAGCGGACTCAACACAATTTTTAATCAAATTTTTTCACAAATGTTTTTACGATATTTTATATTCAACCAAATGTATTGTAGAGACGTGTTTTTGATGTCAAAGAATGTGAAATTAATGTTCAAAATATAAAAAGTATGATTAGTTTAATAGAAGTAACTTAAGACGATATTTAGCGTATTCATCACCTGTTTATCAAAATTTTTTTACGACCTTTTATATTCACCAAAATGTATTGTAAAGACGTGTTTTAGATGTCAAATTATGTGCAGTTAACGATAAAAATATATAAAGTATGATTAGTTTAATAGAAATGACTTAAGACGATATTTAGCGGATTCATCATCTGTTTTTCAAAATTGTATTACGACCTTTTAAATTCACCCAACTGTATTGTAAAGAAGTGTTTTAGATGTAAAATAATGTGAACTTAACGATAAAAATTTAAAAAATATGAATATTTTAATAGAAATGACTTAAGATGACATTTAGCGGATTCATCACCTGTTTTTCAAAATTTTTTTCGACCTTTTATATTCTCCCAAATGTATTGTAAAGACGTTTTTTTGGTGTAAAATAATGTGAACTAAACGTTAAAAATATAAAAAGTATGATTAGTTTAATAGAAATAACTTAAGATAATATTTAGCGGATTCATCACCTGTTTATCAAAATTTTTTGACGACCTTTTATATTCAACAAAATGTATTGTAAAGATGTGCTTTAGATGTAAAATAATGTGAACTATACGTTAAAAATATAAAAAGTATGATTAGTTTAATAGAAATAACTTAAGACGATATTTAGCGGATTCATCACCTGTTTATCAAAATTTTTTTACGACCTTTTATATTCACCAAAATGTATTGTAAAGATGTGTTTTAAATGTAAAATAATGTGAACTATACGTTAAAAAAATAAAAAGTATGATACGATATTTAGCGGATTCATCACCTGTATTTCAAAATTTTTTTACGACCTTTTATATTCACCCAACTGTATTGTAAAGACGTGTTTTAGATGTAAAATTATGTGAACTTAACGATAAAAATATAAAAACTATGATTAGTTCAATACAAATGACTTTAAACGATATTTAGCGGAATTATCACCATTTTTTACCAAATTTTTTCCCAAATTTTTTTTCTATTTTTTGTACTCACCCAAATGTATTGTAAATACGTGTTTTAGATGTAAAATAATGTGAACTTAACGATAAAAATATAAAAAGTATGATTAGTTCAATACAAATGACTTTAATCGATATTTAGCGAAATTATCACCATTTTTTCTCAAATTTTTTTTTCTGTTTTTTGTATTCACCCAAATGTATTGTAAACACGTGTTTCAGATGTAAAATAATGTGAACTTAACGTTAAAAATATAAAAAGTATGATTAGTTTAATAGAAATGACTTAAGACGATATTTAGCGAATTCATCACCTGTATTTCAAAATTTTTTTACGACCTTTTATATTAACTCAAATGTATTGTAAAGACGTGTTTTAGATGTAAATTAATGTGAACTTAACGTTAAAAATATAAAAAGTATGATTAGTTTAATAGAAATGACTTAAGACGATTTTTAGCGGATTCATCACCTGTATTTCAAAATTTTTTTACGACCTTTTATATTCACCCAAATGTATTGTAAAGACGTGTTTTAGATGTAAAATAATGTGAACTTAACGTTAAAAATATAAAAAGTATGATTAGTTTAATAGAAATGACTTAAGACGATATTTAGCGGATTCATCAACTGTATTTCAAAATTTTTTTACGACCTTTTATATTAACTCAAATGTATTGTAAAGACGTGTTTTAGATGTAAATTAATGTGAACTTAACGTTAAAAATATAAAAAGTATGATTAGTTTAATAGAAATGACTTAAGACGATTTTTAGCGGATTCATCACCTGTATTTCAAAATTTTTTTACGACCTTTTATATTCACCCAAATGTATTGTAAAGACGTGTTTTAGATGTAAAATAATGTGAACTTAACGTTAAAACTATAAAAAGTATGATTAGTTTAATAGAAATGACTTAAGATGATATTTAGCGGATTCATCACCTGTATTTCAAAATTTTTTTACGACCTTTTATATTCACCCAAATGTATTGTAAAGACGTGTTTAAGATGTAAAATAATGTGAACTTAACGTTAAAACTATTAAAAGTATGATTAGTTTAAAAGAAATGACTTAAGATGATATTTAGCGGATTCATCACCTGTATTTCAAAATTTTTTTACGACCTTTTATATTCACCCAAATGTATTGTAAAGACGTGTTTTAGATGTAAAATAATGTGAACTTAACGTTAAAAATATAAAAAGTATGATTAGTTTAATAGAAATGACTTAAGACGATATTTAGCGGATTCATCACCTGTATTTCAAAATTTTTTTACGACCTTTTATATTCACCCAAATGTATTGTAAAGACGTGTTTTAGATGTAAAATTATGTGATCTTAACGATAAAAATATAAAAAGTATGATTAGTTTAATAGAAATGACTTAAGACGATTTTTAGCGGATTCATCACCTGTATTTCAAAATTTTTTTACGACCTTTTATATTCACCCAAATGTATTGTAAAGACGTGTTTTAGATGTAAAATTATGTGAACTTAACGATAAAAATATAAAATGTATGATTAGTTCAATACAAATGACTTTAAACGATATTTAGCGGAATTATCACCATTTTTTACCCAATTTTTTCCCAAATTTTTTTTCTATTTTTTGTACTCACCCAAATGTATTTTAAATACGTGTTTTAGATGTAAAATAATGTGAACTTAACGATAAAAATATAAAAAGTATGATTAGTTCAATACAAATGACTTTAATCGATATTTAGCGAAATTATCACCATTTTTTCTCAAATTTTTTTTTCTGTTTTTTGTATTCACCCAAATGTATTGTAAACACGTGTTTTAGATGTAAAATAATGTGAACTTAACGTTAAAAATATAAAAAGTATGATAAGTTTAATAGAAATGACTTAAGACGATATTTAGCGGATTCATCACCTGTATTTCAAAATTTTTTTACGACCTTTTATATTAACTCAAATGTATTGTAAAGACGTGTTTTAGATGTAAATTAATGTGAACTTAACGTTAAAAATATAAAAAGTATGATTAGTTCAATACAAATGACTTCAAACGATATTTAGCGGAATTATCACCATTTTTTACCAAATTTTTTTTCTATTTTTTGTATTCACCCAAATGTTTTGTAAACACGTGTTTTAGATGTAAAATAATGTGATCTTAACGTTAAAAATATAAAAAGTATGATTAGTTTAATAGAAATGACTTAAGACGATATTTAGCGGATTCATCACCTGTATTTCAAAATTTTTTTACGACCTTTTATATTCACCCAAATGTATTGTAAAGACGTGTTTTAGATGTAAAATTATGTGATCTTAACGATAAAAATATAAAAAGTATGATTAGTTTAATAGAAATGACTTAAGACGATTTTTAGCGGATTCATCACCTGTATTTCAAAATTTTTTTACGACCTTTTATATTCACCCAAATGTATTGTAAAGACGTGTTTTAGATGTAAAATTATGTGAACTTAACGATAAAAATATAAAATGTATGATTAGTTCAATACAAATGACTTTAAACGATATTTAGCGGAATTATCACCATTTTTTACCCAATTTTTTCCCAAATTTTTTTTCTATTTTTTGTACTCACCCAAATGTATTTTAAATACGTGTTTTAGATGTAAAATAATGTGAACTTAACGATAAAAATATAAAAAGTATGATTAGTTCAATACAAATGACTTTAATCGATATTTAGCGAAATTATCACCATTTTTTCTCAAATTTTTTTTTCTGTTTTTTGTATTCACCCAAATGTATTGTAAACACGTGTTTTAGATGTAAAATAATGTGAACTTAACGTTAAAAATATAAAAAGTATGATAAGTTTAATAGAAATGACTTAAGACGATATTTAGCGGATTCATCACCTGTATTTCAAAATTTTTTTACGACCTTTTATATTAACTCAAATGTATTGTAAAGACGTGTTTTAGATGTAAATTAATGTGAACTTAACGTTAAAAATATAAAAAGTATGATTAGTTTAATAGAAATGACTTAAGACGATTTTTAGCGGATTCATCACCTGTATTTCAAAATTTTTTTACGACCTTTTATATTCACCCAAATGTATTGTAAAGACGTGTTTTAGATGTAAAATAATGTGAACTTAACGTTAAAAATATAAAAAGTATGATTAGTTTAATAGAAATGACTTAAGACGATATTTAGCGGATTCATCACCTGTATTTCAAAACTTTTTTACGACCTTTTATATTCACCCAAATGTATTGTAAAGACGTGTTTTAGATGTAAAAATATGTGAACTTAACGATAAAAATATAAAAAGTATGATTAGTTCAATACAAATGACTTTAAACGATATTTAGCGGAATTATCACCATTTTTTACCAAATTTTTTCCCAAATTTTTTTTCTATTTTTTGTACTCACCCAAATGTATTGTAAATACGTGTTTTAGATGTAAAATAATGTGAACTTAACGTTAAAACTATAAAAAGTATGATTAGTTTAATAGAAATGACTTAAGATGATATTTAGCGGATTCATCACCTGTATTTCAAAATTTTTTTACGACCTTTTATATTCACCCAAATGTATTGTAAAGACGTGTTTAAGATGTAAAATAATGTGAACTTAACGTTAAAACTATTAAAAGTATGATTAGTTTAATAGAAATGACTTAAGATGATATTTAGCGGATTCATCACCTGTATTTCAAAATTTTTTTACGACCTTTTATATTCACCCAAATGTATTGTAAAGACGTGTTTTAGATGTAAAATAATGTGAACTTAACGTTAAAAATATAAAAAGTATGATTAGTTTAATAGAAATGACTTAAGACGATATTTAGCGGATTCATCACCTGTATTTCAAAATTTTTTTACGACCTTTTATATTAACTCAAATGTATTGTAAAGACGTGTTTTAGATGTAAAATTATGTGATCTTAACGATAAAAATATAAAAAGTATGATTAGTTTAATAGAAATGACTTAAGACGATTTTTAGCGGATTCATCACCTGTATTTCAAAATTTTTTTACGACCTTTTATATTCACCCAAATGTATTGTAAAGACGTGTTTTAGATGTAAAATTATGTGAACTTAACGATAAAAATATAAAATGTATGATTAGTTCAATACAAATGACTTTAAACGATATTTAGCGGAATTATCACCATTTTTTACCCAATTTTTTCCCAAATTTTTTTTCTATTTTTTGTACTCACCCAAATGTATTTTAAATACGTGTTTTAGATGTAAAATAATGTGAACTTAACGATAAAAATATAAAAAGTATGATTAGTTCAATACAAATGACTTTAATCGATATTTAGCGAAATTATCACCATTTTTTCTCAAATTTTTTTTTCTGTTTTTTGTATTCACCCAAATGTATTGTAAACACGTGTTTTAGATGTAAAATAATGTGAACTTAACGTTAAAAATATAAAAAGTATGATTAGTTTAATAGAAATGACTTAAGACGACATTTAGCGGATTCATCACCTGTATTTCAAAATTTTTTTACGACCTTTTATATTAACTCAAATGTATTGTAAAGACGTGTTTGAGGTGTAAATTAATGTGAACTTAATGTTAAAAATATAAAAAGTATGATTAGTTCAATACAAATGACTTCAAACGATATTTAGCGGAATTATCACCATTTTTTACCAAATTTTTTTTCTATTTTTTGTATTCACCCAAATGTTTTGTAAACACGTGTTTTAGATGTAAAATAATGTGATCTTAACGTTAAAAATATAAAAAGTATGATTAGTTTAATAGAAATGACTTAAGACGATATTTAGCGGATTCATCACCTGTATTTCAAAATTTTTTTACGACCTTTTATATTCACCCAAATGTATTGTAAAGACGTGTTTTAGATGTAAAATTATGTGATCTTAACGATAAAAATATAAAAAGTATGATTAGTTTAATAGAAATGACTTAAGACGATTTTTAGCGGATTCATCACCTGTATTTCAAAATTTTTTTACGACCTTTTATATTCACCCAAATGTATTGTAAAGACGTGTTTTAGATGTAAAATTATGTGAACTTAACGATAAAAATATAAAATGTATGATTAGTTCAATACAAATGACTTTAAACGATATTTAGCGGAATTATCACCATTTTTTACCCAATTTTTTCCCAAATTTTTTTTCTATTTTTTGTACTCACCCAAATGTATTTTAAATACGTGTTTTAGATGTAAAATAATGTGAACTTAACGATAAAAATATAAAAAGTATGATTAGTTCAATACAAATGACTTTAATCGATATTTAGCGAAATTATCACCATTTTTTCTCAAATTTTTTTTTCTGTTTTTTGTATTCACCAAAATGTATTGTAAACACGTGTTTTAGATGTAAAATAATGTGAACTTAACGTTAAAAATATAAAAAGTATGATAAGTTTAATAGAAATGACTTAAGACGATATTTAGCGGATTCATCACCTGTATTTCAAAATTTTTTTACGACCTTTTATATTAACTCAAATGTATTGTAAAGACGTGTTTTAGATGTATATTAATGTGAACTTAACGATAAAAATATAAAAAGTATGATTAGTTCAATACAAATGACTTTAATCGACATTTAGCGAAATTATCACCATTTTTTCTCAAATTTTTTGTATTCACCCAAATGTATTGTAAACACGTGTTTTAGATGTAAAATAATGTGAACTTAACGTTAAAAATATAAAAAGTATGATTAGTTTAATAGAAATGACTTAAGACGATTTTTAGCGGATTTATCACCTGTATTTCAAAATTTTTTTACGACCTTTTATATTCACCCAAATGTATTGTAAAGACGTGTTTTAGATGTAAAATAATGTGAACTTAACGTTAAAACTATAAAAAGTATGATTAGTTTAATAGAAATGACTTAAGATGATATTTAGCGGATTCATCACCTGTATTTCAAAATTTTTTTACGACCTTTTATATTCACCCAAATGTATTGTAAATACGTGTTTTAGATGTAAAATAATGTGAACTTAACGATAAAAATATAAAAAGTATGATTAGTTTAATAGAAATGACTTAAGACGATTTTTAGCGGATTCATCACCTGTATTTCAAAATTTTTTTACGACCTTTTATATTCACCCAAATGTATTGTAAAGACGTGTTTTAGATGTAAAATTATGTGAACTTAACGATAAAAATATAAAATGTATGATTAGTTCAATACAAATGACTTTAAACGATATTTAGCGGAATTATCACCATTTTTTACCCAATTTTTTCCCAAATTTTTTTCTATTTTTTGTACTCACCCAAATGTATTTTAAATACGTGTTTTAGATGTAAAATAATGTGAACTTAACGATAAAAATATAAAAAGTATGATTAGTTCAATACAAATGACTTTAATCGATATTTAGCGAAATTATCACCATTTTTTCTCAAATTTTTTTTTCTGTTTTTTGTATTCACCCAAATGTATTGTAAACACGTGTTTTAGATGTAAAATAATGTGAACTTAACGTTAAAAATATAAAAAGTATGATAAGTTTAATAGAAATGACTTAAGACGATATTTAGCGGATTCATCACCTGTATTTCAAAATTTTTTTACGACCTTTTATATTAACTCAAATGTATTGTAAAGACGTGTTTTAGATGTAAATTAATGTGAACTTAACGTTAAAAATATAAAAAGTATGATTAGTTTAATAGAAATGACTTAAGACGATTTTTAGCGGATTCATCACCTGTATTTCAAAATTTTTTTACGACCTTTTATATTCACCCAAATGTATTGTAAAGACGTGTTTTAGATGTAAAATAATGTGAACTTAACGTTAAAAATATAAAAAGTATGATTAGTTTAATAGAAATGACTTAAGACGATATTTAGCGGATTCATCACCTGTATTTCAAAACTTTTTTACGACCTTTTATATTCACCCAAATGTATTGTAAAGACGTGTTTTAGATGTAAAAATATGTGAACTTAACGATAAAAATATAAAAAGTATGATTAGTTCAATACAAATGACTTTAAACGATATTTAGCGGAATTATCACCATTTTTTACCAAATTTTTTCCCAAATTTTTTTTCTATTTTTTGTACTCACCCAAATGTATTGTAAATACGTGTTTTAGATGTAAAATAATGTGAACTTAACGTTAAAACTATAAAAAGTATGATTAGTTTAATAGAAATGACTTAAGATGATATTTAGCGGATTCATCACCTGTATTTCAAAATTTTTTTACGACCTTTTATATTCACCCAAATGTATTGTAAAGACGTGTTTAAGATGTAAAATAATGTGAACTTAACGTTAAAACTATTAAAAGTATGATTAGTTTAATAGAAATGACTTAAGATGATATTTAGCGGATTCATCACCTGTATTTCAAAATTTTTTTACGACCTTTTATATTCACCCAAATGTATTGTAAAGACGTGTTTTAGATGTAAAATAATGTGAACTTAACGTTAAAAATATAAAAAGTATGATTAGTTTAATAGAAATGACTTAAGACGATATTTAGCGGATTCATCACCTGTATTTCAAAATTTTTTTACGACCTTTTATATTCACCCAAATGTATTGTAAAGACGTGTTTTAGATGTAAAATTATGTGATCTTAACGATAAAAATATAAAAAGTATGATTAGTTTAATAGAAATGACTTAAGACGATTTTTAGCGGATTCATCACCTGTATTTCAAAATTTTTTTACGACCTTTTATATTCACCCAAATGTATTGTAAAGACGTGTTTTAGATGTAAAATTATGTGAACTTAACGATAAAAATATAAAATGTATGATTAGTTCAATACAAATGACTTTAAACGATATTTAGCGGAATTATCACCATTTTTTACCCAATTTTTTCCCAAATTTTTTTTCTATTTTTTGTACTCACCCAAATGTATTTTAAATACGTGTTTTAGATGTAAAATAATGTGAACTTAACGATAAAAATATAAAAAGTATGATTAGTTCAATACAAATGACTTTAATCGATATTTAGCGAAATTATCACCATTTTTTCTCAAATTTTTTTTTCTGTTTTTTGTATTCACCCAAATGTATTGTAAACACGTGTTTTAGATGTAAAATAATGTGAACTTAACGTTAAAAATATAAAAAGTATGATTAGTTTAATAGAAATGACTTAAGACGACATTTAGCGGATTCATCACCTGTATTTCAAAATTTTTTTACGACCTTTTATATTAACTCAAATGTATTGTAAAGACGTGTTTTAGATGTAAATTAATGTGAACTTAATGTTAAAAATATAAAAAGTATGATTAGTTCAATACAAATGACTTCAAACGATATTTAGCGGAATTATCACCATTTTTTACCAAATTTTTTTTCTATTTTTTGTATTCACCCAAATGTTTTGTAAACACGTGTTTTAGATGTAAAATAATGTGATCTTAACGTTAAAAATATAAAAAGTATGATTAGTTTAATAGAAATGACTTAAGACGATATTTAGCGGATTCATCACCTGTATTTCAAAATTTTTTTACGACCTTTTATATTCACCCAAATGTATTGTAAAGACGTGTTTTAGATGTAAAATTATGTGATCTTAACGATAAAAATATAAAAAGTATGATTAGTTTAATAGAAATGACTTAAGACGATTTTTAGCGGATTCATCACCTGTATTTCAAAATTTTTTTACGACCTTTTATATTCACCCAAATGTATTGTAAAGACGTGTTTTAGATGTAAAATTATGTGAACTTAACGATAAAAATATAAAATGTATGATTAGTTCAATACAAATGACTTTAAACGATATTTAGCGGAATTATCACCATTTTTTACCCAATTTTTTCCCAAATTTTTTTTCTATTTTTTGTACTCACCCAAATGTATTTTAAATACGTGTTTTAGATGTAAAATAATGTGAACTTAACGATAAAAATATAAAAAGTATGATTAGTTCAATACAAATGACTTTAATCGATATTTAGCGAAATTATCACCATTTTTTCTCAAATTTTTTTTTCTGTTTTTTGTATTCACCAAAATGTATTGTAAACACGTGTTTTAGATGTAAAATAATGTGAACTTAACGTTAAAAATATAAAAAGTATGATAAGTTTAATAGAAATGACTTAAGACGATATTTAGCGGATTCATCACCTGTATTTCAAAATTTTTTTACGACCTTTTATATTAACTCAAATGTATTGTAAAGACGTGTTTTAGATGTATATTAATGTGAACTTAACGATAAAAATATAAAAAGTATGATTAGTTCAATACAAATGACTTTAATCGACATTTAGCGAAATTATCACAATTTTTTCTCAAATTTTTTGTATTCACCCAAATGTATTGTAAACACGTGTTTTAGATGTAAAATAATGTGAACTTAACGTTAAAAATATAAAAAGTATGATTAGTTTAATAGAAATGACTTAAGACGATTTTTAGCGGATTTATCACCTGTATTTCAAAATTTTTTTACGACCTTTTATATTCACCCAAATGTATTGTAAAGACGTGTTTTAGATGTAAAATAATGTGAACTTAACGTTAAAACTATAAAAAGTATGATTAGTTTAATAGAAATGACTTAAGATGATATTTAGCGGATTCATCACCTGTATTTCAAAATTTTTTTACGACCTTTTATATTCACCCAAATGTATTGTAAATACGTGTTTTAGATGTAAAATAATGTGAACTTAACGATAAAAATATAAAAAGTATGATTAGTTCAATACAAATGACTTTAAACGATACTTAGCGGAATTATCACCATTTTTTACCCAATTTTTTCCCAAATTTTTTATCTATTTTTTGTACTCACCCAAATGTATTTTAAATACGTGTTTTAGATGTAAAATAATGTGAACTTAACGATAAAAATATAAAAAGTATGATTAGTTCAATACAAATGACTTTAATCGATATTTAGCGAAATTATCACCATTTTTTCTCAAATTTTTTTTTCTGTTTTTTGTATTCACCCAAATGTATTGTAAACACGTGTTTTAGATGTAAAATAATGTGAACTTAACGTTAAAAATATAAAAAGTATGATTAGTTTAATAGAAATGACTTAAGACGATATTTAGCGGATTCATCACCTGTATTTCAAAATTTTTTTACGACCTTTTATATTAACTCAAATGTATTGTAAAGACGTGTTTTAGATGTAAATTAATGTGAACTTAACGTTAAAAATATAAAAAGTATGATTAGTTTAATAGAAATGACTTAAGACGATATTTAGCGGATTCATCACCTGTATTTCAAAATTTTTTTACGACCTTTTATATTCACCCAAATGTATTGTAAAGACGTGTTTTAGATGTAAAATTATGTGAACTTAACGATAAAAATATAAAATGTATGATTAGTTCAATACAAATGACTTTAAACGATATTTAGCGGAATTATCACCATTTTTTACCCAATTTTTTCCCAAATTTTTTTTCTATTTTTTGTACTCACCCAAATGTATTTTAAATACGTGTTTTAGATGTAAAATAATGTGAACTTAACGATAAAAATATAAAAAGTATGATTAGTTCAATACAAATGACTTTAATCGATATTTAGCGAAATTATCACCATTTTTTCTCAAATTTTTTTTTCTGTTTTTTGTATTCACCCAAATGTATTGTAAACACGTGTTTTAGATGTAAAATAATGTGAACTTAACGTTAAAAATATAAAAAGTATGATAAGTTTAATAGAAATGACTTAAGACGATATTTAGCGGATTCATCACCTGTATTTCAAAATTTTTTTACGACCTTTTATATTAACTCAAATGTATTGTAAAGACGTGTTTTAGATGTAAATTAATGTGAACTTAACGTTAAAAATATAAAAAGTATGATTAGTTCAATACAAATGACTTCAAACGATATTTAGCGGAATTATCACCATTTTTTACCAAATTTTTTTTCTATTTTTTGTATTCACCCAAATGTTTTGTAAACACGTGTTTTAGATGTAAAATAATGTGATCTTAACGTTAAAAATATAAAAAGTATGATTAGTTTAATAGAAATGACTTAAGACGATATTTAGCGGATTCATCACCTGTATTTCAAAATTTTTTACGACCTTTTATATTCACCCAAATGTATTGTAAAGACGTGTTTTAGATGTAAAATTATGTGATCTTAACGATAAAAATATAAAAAGTATGATTAGTTTAATAGAAATGACTTAAGACGATTTTTAGCGGATTCATCACCTGTATTTCAAAATTTTTTTACGACCTTTTATATTCACCCAAATGTATTGTAAAGACGTGTTTTAGATGTAAAATTATGTGAACTTAACGATAAAAATATAAAATGTATGATTAGTTCAATACAAATGACTTTAAACGATATTTAGCGGAATTATCACCATTTTTTACCCAATTTTTTCCCAAATTTTTTTTCTATTTTTTGTACTCACCCAAATGTATTTTAAATACGTGTTTTAGATGTAAAATAATGTGAACTTAACGATAAAAATATAAAAAGTATGATTAGTTCAATACAAATGACTTTAATCGATATTTAGCGAAATTATCACCATTTTTTCTCAAATTTTTTTTTCTGTTTTTTGTATTCACCCAAATGTATTGTAAACACGTGTTTTAGATGTAAAATAATGTGAACTTAACGTTAAAAATATAAAAAGTATGATAAGTTTAATAGAAATGACTTAAGACGATATTTAGCGGATTCATCACCTGTATTTCAAAATTTTTTTACGACCTTTTATATTAACTCAAATGTATTGTAAAGACGTGTTTTAGATGTAAATTAATGTGAACTTAACGTTAAAAATATAAAAAGTATGATTAGTTTAATAGAAATGACTTAAGACGATTTTTAGCGGATTCATCACCTGTATTTCAAAATTTTTTTACGACCTTTTATATTCACCCAAATGTATTGTAAAGACGTGTTTTAGATGTAAAATAATGTGAACTTAACGTTAAAAATATAAAAAGTATGATTAGTTTAATAGAAATGACTTAAGACGATATTTAGCGGATTCATCACCTGTATTTCAAAACTTTTTTACGACCTTTTATATTCACCCAAATGTATTGTAAAGACGTGTTTTAGATGTAAAAATATGTGAACTTAACGATAAAAATATAAAAAGTATGATTAGTTCAATACAAATGACTTTAAACGATATTTAGCGGAATTATCACCATTTTTTACCAAATTTTTTCCCAAATTTTTTTTCTATTTTTTGTACTCACCCAAATGTATTGTAAATACGTGTTTTAGATGTAAAATAATGTGAACTTAACGTTAAAACTATAAAAAGTATGATTAGTTTAATAGAAATGACTTAAGATGATATTTAGCGGATTCATCACCTGTATTTCAAAATTTTTTTACGACCTTTTATATTCACCCAAATGTATTGTAAAGACGTGTTTAAGATGTAAAATAATGTGAACTTAACGTTAAAACTATTAAAAGTATGATTAGTTTAATAGAAATGACTTAAGATGATATTTAGCGGATTCATCACCTGTATTTCAAAATTTTTTTACGACCTTTTATATTCACCCAAATGTATTGTAAAGACGTGTTTTAGATGTAAAATAATGTGAACTTAACGTTAAAAATATAAAAAGTATGATTAGTTTAATAGAAATGACTTAAGACGATATTTAGCGGATTCATCACCTGTATTTCAAAATTTTTTTACGACCTTTTATATTCACCCAAATGTATTGTAAAGACGTGTTTTAGATGTAAAATTATGTGATCTTAACGATAAAAATATAAAAAGTATGATTAGTTTAATAGAAATGACTTAAGACGATTTTTAGCGGATTCATCACCTGTATTTCAAAATTTTTTTACGACCTTTTATATTCACCCAAATGTATTGTAAAGACGTGTTTTAGATGTAAAATTATGTGAACTTAACGATAAAAATATAAAATGTATGATTAGTTCAATACAAATGACTTTAAACGATATTTAGCGGAATTATCACCATTTTTTACCCAATTTTTTCCCAAATTTTTTTTCTATTTTTTGTACTCACCCAAATGTATTTTAAATACGTGTTTTAGATGTAAAATAATGTGAACTTAACGATAAAAATATAAAAAGTATGATTAGTTCAATACAAATGACTTTAATCGATATTTAGCGAAATTATCACCATTTTTTCTCAAATTTTTTTTTCTGTTTTTTGTATTCACCCAAATGTATTGTAAACACGTGTTTTAGATGTAAAATAATGTGAACTTAACGTTAAAAATATAAAAAGTATGATTAGTTTAATAGAAATGACTTAAGACGACATTTAGCGGATTCATCACCTGTATTTCAAAATTTTTTTACGACCTTTTATATTAACTCAAATGTATTGTAAAGACGTGTTTTAGATGTAAATTAATGTGAACTTAATGTTAAAAATATAAAAAGTATGATTAGTTCAATACAAATGACTTCAAACGATATTTAGCGGAATTATCACCATTTTTTACCAAATTTTTTTTCTATTTTTTGTATTCACCCAAATGTTTTGTAAACACGTGTTTTAGATGTAAAATAATGTGATCTTAACGTTAAAAATATAAAAAGTATGATTAGTTTAATAGAAATGACTTAAGACGATATTTAGCGGATTCATCACCTGTATTTCAAAATTTTTTTACGACCTTTTATATTCACCCAAATGTATTGTAAAGACGTGTTTTAGATGTAAAATTATGTGATCTTAACGATAAAAATATAAAAAGTATGATTAGTTTAATAGAAATGACTTAAGACGATTTTTAGCGGATTCATCACCTGTATTTCAAAATTTTTTTACGACCTTTTATATTCACCCAAATGTATTGTAAAGACGTGTTTTAGATGTAAAATTATGTGAACTTAACGATAAAAATATAAAATGTATGATTAGTTCAATACAAATGACTTTAAACGATATTTAGCGGAATTATCACCATTTTTTACCCAATTTTTTCCCAAATTTTTTTTCTATTTTTTGTACTCACCCAAATGTATTTTAAATACGTGTTTTAGATGTAAAATAATGTGAACTTAACGATAAAAATATAAAAAGTATGATTAGTTCAATACAAATGACTTTAATCGATATTTAGCGAAATTATCACCATTTTTTCTCAAATTTTTTTTTCTGTTTTTTGTATTCACCCAAATGTATTGTAAACACGTGTTTTAGATGTAAAATAATGTGAACTTAACGTTAAAAATATAAAAAGTATGATAAGTTTAATAGAAATGACTTAAGACGATATTTAGCGGATTCATCACCTGTATTTCAAAATTTTTTTACGACCTTTTATATTAACTCAAATGTATTGTAAAGACGTGTTTTAGATGTATATTAATGTGAACTTAACGTTAAAAATATAAAAAGTATGATTAGTTTAATAGAAATGACTTAAGACGATTTTTAGCGGATTCATCACCTGTATTTCAAAATTTTTTTACGACCTTTTATATTCACCCAAATGTATTGTAAAGACGTGTATTAGATGTAAAATAATGTGAACTTAACGTTAAAAATATAAAAAGTATGATTAGTTTAATAGAAATGACTTAAGACGATATTTAGCGGATTCATCACCTGTATTTCAAAACTTTTTTACGACCTTTTATATTCACCCAAATGTATTGTAAAGACGTGTTTTAGATGTAAAAATATGTGAACTTAACGATAAAAATATAAAAACTATGATTAGTTCAATACAAATGACTTTAAACGATATTTAGCGGAATTATCACCATTTTTTACCAAATTTTTTCCCAAATTTTTTTTCTATTTTTTGTACTCACCCAAATGTATTGTAAATACGTGTTTTAGATGTAAAATAATGTGAACTTAACGTTAAAACTATAAAAAGTATGATTAGTTTAATAGAAATGACTTAAGATGATATTTAGCGGATTCATCACCTGTATTTCAAAATTTTTTTACGACCTTTTATATTCACCCAAATGTATTGTAAAGACGTGTTTAAGATGTAAAATAATGTGAACTTAACGTTAAAACTATTAAAAGTATGATTAGTTTAATAGAAATGACTTAAGATGATATTTAGCGGATTCATCACCTGTATTTCAAAATTTTTTTACGACCTTTTATATTCACCCAAATGTATTGTAAAGACGTGTTTTAGATGTAAAATAATGTGAACTTAACGTTAAAAATATAAAAAGTATGATTAGTTTAATAGAAATGACTTAAGACGATATTTAGCGGATTCATCACCTGTATTTCAAAATTTTTTTACGACCTTTTATATTAACTCAAATGTATTGTAAAGACGTGTTTTAGATGTAAATTAATGTGAACTTAATGTTAAAAATATAAAAAGTATGATTAGTTCAATACAAATGACTTCAAACGATATTTAGCGGAATTATCACCATTTTTTACCAAATTTTTTTTCTATTTTTTGTATTCACCCAAATGTTTTGTAAACACGTGTTTTAGATGTAAAATAATGTGATCTTAACGTTAAAAATATAAAAAGTATGATTAGTTTAATAGAAATGACTTAAGACGATATTTAGCGGATTCATCACCTGTATTTCAAAATTTTTTTACGACCTTTTATATTCACCCAAATGTATTGTAAAGACGTGTTTTAGATGTAAAATTATGTGATCTTAACGATAAAAATATAAAAAGTATGATTAGTTTAATAGAAATGACTTAAGACGATTTTTAGCGGATTCATCACCTGTATTTCAAAATTTTTTTACGACCTTTTATATTCACCCAAATGTATTGTAAAGACGTGTTTTAGATGTAAAATTATGTGAACTTAACGATAAAAATATAAAATGTATGATTAGTTCAATACAAATGACTTTAAACGATATTTAGCGGAATTATCACCATTTTTTACCCAATTTTTTCCCAAATTTTTTTTCTATTTTTTGTACTCACCCAAATGTATTTTAAATACGTGTTTTAGATGTAAAATAATGTGAACTTAACGATAAAAATATAAAAAGTATGATTAGTTCAATACAAATGACTTTAATCGATATTTAGCGAAATTATCACCATTTTTTCTCAAATTTTTTTTTCTGTTTTTTGTATTCACCCAAATGTATTGTAAACACGTGTTTTAGATGTAAAATAATGTGAACTTAACGTTAAAAATATAAAAAGTATGATAAGTTTAATAGAAATGACTTAAGACGATATTTAGCGGATTCATCACCTGTATTTCAAAATTTTTTTACGACCTTTTATATTAACTCAAATGTATTGTAAAGACGTGTTTTAGATGTATATTAATGTGAACTTAACGTTAAAAATATAAAAAGTATGATTAGTTTAATAGAAATGACTTAAGACGATTTTTAGCGGATTCATCACCTGTATTTCAAAATTTTTTTACGACCTTTTATATTCACCCAAATGTATTGTAAAGACGTGTATTAGATGTAAAATAATGTGAACTTAACGTTAAAAATATAAAAAGTATGATTAGTTTAATAGAAATGACTTAAGACGATATTTAGCGGATTCATCACCTGTATTTCAAAACTTTTTTACGACCTTTTATATTCACCCAAATGTATTGTAAAGACGTGTTTTAGATGTAAAAATATGTGAACTTAACGATAAAAATATAAAAACTATGATTAGTTCAATACAAATGACTTTAAACGATATTTAGCGGAATTATCACCATTTTTTACCAAATTTTTTCCCAAATTTTTTTTCTATTTTTTGTACTCACCCAAATGTATTGTAAATACGTGTTTTAGATGTAAAATAATGTGAACTTAACGATAAAAATATAAAAAGTATGATTAGTTCAATACAAATGACTTTAATCGACATTTAGCGAAATTATCACCATTTTTTCTCAAATTTTTTGTATTCACCCAAATGTATTGTAAACACGTGTTTTAGATGTAAAATAATGTGAACTTAACGTTAAAAATATAAAAAGTATGATTAGTTTAATAGAAATGACTTAAGACGATTTTTAGCGGATTTATCACCTGTATTTCAAAATTTTTTTACGACCTTTTATATTCACCCAAATGTATTGTAAAGACGTGTTTTAGATGTAAAATAATGTGAACTTAACGTTAAAACTATAAAAAGTATGATTAGTTTAATAGAAATGACTTAAGATGATATTTAGCGGATTCATCACCTGTATTTCAAAATTTTTTTACGACCTTTTATATTCACCCAAATGTATTGTAAATACGTGTTTTAGATGTAAAATAATGTGAACTTAACGATAAAAATATAAAAAGTATGATTAGTTCAATACAAATGACTTTAAACGATACTTAGCGGAATTATCACCATTTTTTACCCAATTTTTTCCCAAATTTTTTATCTATTTTTTGTACTCACCCAAATGTATTTTAAATACGTGTTTTAGATGTAAAATAATGTGAACTTAACGATAAAAATATAAAAAGTATGATTAGTTCAATACAAATGACTTTAATCGATATTTAGCGAAATTATCACCATTTTTTCTCAAATTTTTTTTTCTGTTTTTTGTATTCACCCAAATGTATTGTAAAGACGTGTTTAAGATGTAAAATAATGTGAACTTAACGTTAAAACTATTAAAAGTATGATTAGTTTAATAGAAATGACTTAAGATGATATTTAGCGGATTCATCACCTGTATTTCAAAATTTTTTTACGACCTTTTATATTCACCCAAATGTATTGTAAAGACGTGTTTTAGATGTAAAATAATGTGAACTTAACGTTAAAAATATAAAAAGTATGATTAGTTTAATAGAAATGACTTAAGACGATATTTAGCGGATTCATCACCTGTATTTCAAAATTTTTTTACGACCTTTTATATTAACTCAAATGTATTGTAAAGACGTGTTTTAGATGTAAATTAATGTGAACTTAATGTTAAAAATATAAAAAGTATGATTAGTTCAATACAAATGACTTCAAACGATATTTAGCGGAATTATCACCATTTTTTACCAAATTTTTTTTCTATTTTTTGTATTCACCCAAATGTTTTGTAAACACGTGTTTTAGATGTAAAATAATGTGATCTTAACGTTAAAAATATAAAAAGTATGATTAGTTTAATAGAAATGACTTAAGACGATATTTAGCGGATTCATCACCTGTATTTCAAAATTTTTTTACGACCTTTTATATTCACCCAAATGTATTGTAAAGACGTGTTTTAGATGTAAAATTATGTGATCTTAACGATAAAAATATAAAAAGTATGATTAGTTTAATAGAAATGACTTAAGACGATTTTTAGCGGATTCATCACCTGTATTTCAAAATTTTTTTACGACCTTTTATATTCACCCAAATGTATTGTAAAGACGTGTTTTAGATGTAAAATTATGTGAACTTAACGATAAAAATATAAAATGTATGATTAGTTCAATACAAATGACTTTAAACGATATTTAGCGGAATTATCACCATTTTTTACCCAATTTTTTCCCAAATTTTTTTTCTATTTTTTGTACTCACCCAAATGTATTTTAAATACGTGTTTTAGATGTAAAATAATGTGAACTTAACGATAAAAATATAAAAAGTATGATTAGTTCAATACAAATGACTTTAATCGATATTTAGCGAAATTATCACCATTTTTTCTCAAATTTTTTTTTCTGTTTTTTGTATTCACCCAAATGTATTGTAAACACGTGTTTTAGATGTAAAATAATGTGAACTTAACGTTAAAAATATAAAAAGTATGATAAGTTTAATAGAAATGACTTAAGACGATATTTAGCGGATTCATCACCTGTATTTCAAAATTTTTTTACGACCTTTTATATTAACTCAAATGTATTGTAAAGACGTGTTTTAGATGTATATTAATGTGAACTTAACGTTAAAAATATAAAAAGTATGATTAGTTTAATAGAAATGACTTAAGACGATTTTTAGCGGATTCATCACCTGTATTTCAAAATTTTTTTACGACCTTTTATATTCACCCAAATGTATTGTAAAGACGTGTATTAGATGTAAAATAATGTGAACTTAACGTTAAAAATATAAAAAGTATGATTAGTTTAATAGAAATGACTTAAGACGATATTTAGCGGATTCATCACCTGTATTTCAAAACTTTTTTACGACCTTTTATATTCACCCAAATGTATTGTAAAGACGTGTTTTAGATGTAAAAATATGTGAACTTAACGATAAAAATATAAAAACTATGATTAGTTCAATACAAATGACTTTAAACGATATTTAGCGGAATTATCACCATTTTTTACCAAATTTTTTCCCAAATTTTTTTTCTATTTTTTGTACTCACCCAAATGTATTGTAAATACGTGTTTTAGATGTAAAATAATGTGAACTTAACGATAAAAATATAAAAAGTATGATTAGTTCAATACAAATGACTTTAATCGACATTTAGCGAAATTATCACCATTTTTTCTCAAATTTTTTGTATTCACCCAAATGTATTGTAAACACGTGTTTTAGATGTAAAATAATGTGAACTTAACGTTAAAAATATAAAAAGTATGATTAGTTTAATAGAAATGACTTAAGACGATTTTTAGCGGATTTATCACCTGTATTTCAAAATTTTTTTACGACCTTTTATATTCACCCAAATGTATTGTAAAGACGTGTTTTAGATGTAAAATAATGTGAACTTAACGTTAAAACTATAAAAAGTATGATTAGTTTAATAGAAATGACTTAAGATGATATTTAGCGGATTCATCACCTGTATTTCAAAATTTTTTTACGACCTTTTATATTCACCCAAATGTATTGTAAATACGTGTTTTAGATGTAAAATAATGTGAACTTAACGATAAAAATATAAAAAGTATGATTAGTTCAATACAAATGACTTTAAACGATACTTAGCGGAATTATCACCATTTTTTACCCAATTTTTTCCCAAATTTTTTATCTATTTTTTGTACTCACCCAAATGTATTTTAAATACGTGTTTTAGATGTAAAATAATGTGAACTTAACGATAAAAATATAAAAAGTATGATTAGTTCAATACAAATGACTTTAATCGATATTTAGCGAAATTATCACCATTTTTTCTCAAATTTTTTTTTCTGTTTTTTGTATTCACCCAAATGTATTGTAAACACGTGTTTTAGATGTAAAATAATGTGAACTTAACGTTAAAAATATAAAAAGTATGATTAGTTTAATAGAAATGACTTAAGACGATATTTAGCGGATTCATCACCTGTATTTCAAAATTTTTTTACGACCTTTTATATTAACTCAAATGTATTGTAAAGACGTGTTTTAGATGTAAATTAATGTGAACTTAACGTTAAAAATATAAAAAGTATGATTAGTTTAATAGAAATGACTTAAGACGATTTTTAGCGGATTCATCACCTGTATTTCAAAATTTTTTTACGACCTTTTATATTCACCCAAATGTATTGTAAAGACGTGTTTTAGATGTAAAATAATGTGAACTTAACGTTAAAAATATAAAAAGTATGATTAGTTTAATAGAAATGACTTAAGACGATATTTAGCGGATTCATCACCTGTATTTCAAAACTTTTTTACGACCTTTTATATTCACCCAAATGTATTGTAAAGACGTGTTTTAGATGTAAAAATATGTGAACTTAACGATAAAAATATAAAAACTATGATTAGTTCAATACAAATGACTTTAAACGATATTTAGCGGAATTATCACCATTTTTTACCAAATTTTTTCCCAAATTTTTTTTCTATTTTTTGTACTCACCCAAATGTATTTTAAATTCGTGTTTTAGATGTAAAATAATGTGATCTTAACGATAAAAATATAAAAAGAATGATTAGTTCAATACAAATGACTTTAATCGACATTTAGCGAAATTATCACCATTTTTTCTCAAATTTTTTTTTCTGTTTTTTGTATTCACCCAAATGTATTGTAAACACGTGTTTTAGATGTAAAATAATGTGAACTTAACGTTAAAAATATAAAAAGTATGATTAGTTTAATAGAAATGACTTAAGACGATTTTTAGCGGATTTATCACCTGTATTTCAAAATTTTTTTACGACCTTTTATATTCACCCAAATGTATTGTAAAGACGTGTTTTAGATGTAAAATAATGTGAACTTAACGTTAAAAATATAAAAAGTATGATTAGTTTAATAGAAATGACTTAAGACGATTTTTAGCGGATTTATCACCTGTATTTCAAAATTTTTTTACGACCTTTTATATTCACCCAAATGTATTGTAAAGACGTGTTTTAGATGTAAAATAATGTGAACTTAACGTTAAAACTATAAAAAGTATGATTAGTTTAATAGAAATGACTTAAGATGATATTTAGCGGATTCATCACCTGTATTTCAAAATTTTTTTACGACCTTTTATATTCACCCAAATGTATTGTAAATACGTGTTTTAGATGTAAAATAATGTGAACTTAACGATAAAAATATAAAATGTATGATTAGTTCAATACACATGACTTTAAGCGATATTTAGCGGAATTATCACCATTTTTTACCCAATTTTTTCCCAAATTTTTTTTCTATTTTTTGTACTCACCCGAATGTATTTTAAATACGTGTTTTAGATGTAAAATAATGTGAACTTAACGATAAAAATATAAAAAGTATGATTAGTTCAATACAAATGACTTTAATCGATATTTAGCGAAATTATCACCATTTTTTCTCAAATTTTTTTTTCTGTTTTTTGTATTCACCCAAATGTATTGTAAACACGTGTTTTAGATGTAAAATAATGTGAACTTAACGTTAAAAATATAAAAAGTATGATTAGTTTAATAGAAATGACTTAAGACGATATTTAGCGGATTCATCACCTGTATTTCAAAATTTTTTTACGACCTTTTATATTAACTCAAATGTATTGTAAAGACGTGTTTTAGATGTAAATTAATGTGACCTTAACGTTAAAAATATAAAAAGTATGATTAGTTTAATAGAAATGACTTAAGACGATTTTTAGCGGATTCATCACCTGTATTTCAAAATTTTTTTACGACCTTTTATATTCACCCAAATGTATTGTAAAGACGTGTTTTAGATGTAAAATAATGTGAACTTAACGTTAAAAATATAAAAAGTATGATTAGTTTAATAGAAATGACTTAAGACGATATTTAGCGGATTCATCACCTGTATTTCAAAACTTTTTTACGACCTTTTATATTCACCCAAATGTATTGTAAAGACGTGTTTTAGATGTAAAAATATGTGAACTTAACGATAAAAATATAAAAACTATGATTAGTTCAATACAAATGACTTTAAACGATATTTAGCGGAATTATCACCATTTTTTACCAAATTTTTTCCCAAATTTTTTTTCTATTTTTTGTACTCACCCAAATGTATTGTAAATACGTGTTTTAGATGTAAAATAATGTGAACTTAACGATAAAAATATAAAAAGTATGATTAGTTCAATACAAATGACTTTAATCGACATTTAGCGAAATTATCACCATTTTTTCTCAAATTTTTTTTACGACCTTTTATATTCACCAAAATGTATTGTAAAGATGTGATTTAGATGTAAAATAATGTGAACTATACGTTAAAAATATAAAAAGTATGATTAGTTTAATAGAAATGACTTAAGACGATATTTAGTGGATTCATCACCTGTTTTTCAAAATTTATTTACGACCTTTTATATTCAACCAAATGTATTGTAGAGACGTGATTTAGATGTCAAAGAATGTGAAATTAACGTTAAAAATATAAAAAGTATGATTATTTTAATAGAAATGACTTAAGACGATATTTAGCGGATTCATCACCTGTTTATCAAAATTTTTTGACGACCTTTTATATTCACCAAAA
Organism: Diuraphis noxia; assembly: GCF_037042655.1. Lineage (NCBI taxonomy): Eukaryota > Metazoa > Arthropoda > Insecta > Hemiptera > Aphididae > Diuraphis > Diuraphis noxia. The sequence goes on from NW_028301721.1 coordinate 562,213, forward strand.
TGTATTGTAAAGATGTGTTTTAGATGTAAAATAATGTGAACTATACGTTAAAAATATAAAAAGTATGATTAGTTTAATAGAAATAACTTAAGACGATATTTAGCGTATTCATCACCTGTTTATCAAAATTTTTTTGATGCATTCTAAAGACGTGTTTAAGATGTAAAATTATGTGAACTTAACGTAAAAATATAAAAAGTATGATTAGTTTAATAGAAATAACTTAAGACGATATTTAGCGGATTCATCACCTGTAATTCAAAATTTTTTTACGACCTTTTATATTCACCCAAATGCATTGTAAAGACGTGTTTTAGATGTCAAATTATGTGAACTTAACGATAAAAATTTTAAAAGTATGATTAGTTCAATATAAATGACCTTAGACGATATTTAGCGGAATTATCACCATTTTTTACCAAATTTTTTCCAAATTTTTTTTCTATTTTTTTATTCACCCAAATGTATTGTAAATACGTGTTTTAGATGTAAAATAATGTGAACTTAACGTTAAAAATATCAAAAGTATGATTAGTTTAATAGAAATGACTTAAGACGATATTTAGCGGATTCATCACCTGTTTTTCAAAAATTTTTTACGACCCTTTATATTCACCAAAATGTATTTTAATGCCGTGTTTTAGATGTAAAATAATGTGAACTTAACGACAAAAATATAAAAAGTATGATTAGTTCAATACAAATGACTTTAGACGATATTTAGCGAATTCATCACCTATTTTTCAAAATTTTTTTACGACCTTTTATATTCACCAAAATGTATTTTAAAGATGTGTTTTAGATGTAAAATAATGTAAACTCAACGATAAAAATATAAAAAGTATGATTAGTTTAAAGAAATGACTTAAGACGATATTTAGCGGACTCAACACAATTTTTAATCAAATTTTTTCACAAATTTTTTTACGATATTTTATATTCAACCAAATGTATTGTAGAGACGTGTTTTAGATGTCAAAGAATGTGAAATTAATGTTCAAAATATAAAAAGTATGATTAGTTTAATAGAAGTAACTTAAGACGATATTTAGCGTATTCATCACCTGTTTATCAAAATTTTTTTACGACCTTTTATATTCACCAAAATGTATTGTAAAGACGTGTTTTAGATGTCAAATTATGTGCAGTTAACGATAAAAATATATAAAGTATGATTAGTTTAATAGAAATGACTTAAGACGATATTTAGCGGATTCATCATCTGTTTTTCAAAATTGTATTACGACCTTTTAAATTCACCCAACTGTATTGTAAAGAAGTGTTTTAGATGTAAAATAATGTGAACTTAACGATAAAAATTTAAAAAATATGAATATTTCAATAGAAATGACTTAAGACGACATTTAGCGGATTCATCACCTGTTTTTCAAAATTTTTTTCGACCTTTTATATTCTCCCAAATGTATTGTAAAGACGTTTTTTTGGTGTAAAATAATGTGAACTAAACGTTAAAAATATAAAAAGTATGATTAGTTTAATAGAAATAACTTAAGATAATATTTAGCGGATTCATCACCTGTTTATCAAAATTTTTTGACGACCTTTTATATTCAACAAAATGTATTGTAAAGATGTGCTTTAGATGTAAAATAATGTGAACTATACGTTAAAAATATAAAAAGTATGATTAGTTTAATAGAAATAAGTTAAGACGATATTTAGCGGATTCATCACCTGTTTATCAAAATTTTTTTACGACCTTTTATATTCACCAAAATGTATTGTAAAGATGTGTTTTAAATGTAAAATAATGTGAACTATACGTTAAAAAAATAAAAAGTATGATACGATATTTAGCGGATTCATCACCTGTATTTCAAAATTTTTTTACGACCTTTTATATTCACCCAAATGTATTGTAAAGACGTGTTTTAGATGTAAAATTATGTGAACTTAACGATAAAAATATAAAAACTATGATTAGTTCAATACAAATGACTTTAAACGATATTTAGCGGAATTATCACCATTTTTTACCAAATTTTTTCCCAAATTTTTTTTCTATTTTTTGTACTCACCCAAATGTATTGTAAATACGTGTTTTAGATGTAAAATAATGTGAACTTAACGATAAAAATATAAAAAGTATGATTAGTTCAATACAAATGACTTTAATCGATATTTAGCGAAATTATCACCATTTTTTCTCAAATTTTTTTTTCTGTTTTTTGTATTCACCCAAATGTATTGTAAACACGTGTTTCAGATGTAAAATAATGTGAACTTAACGTTAAAAATATAAAAAGTATGATTAGTTTAATAGAAATGACTTAAGACGATATTTAGCGAATTCATCACCTGTATTTCAAAATTTTTTTACGACCTTTTATATTAACTCAAATGTATTGTAAAGACGTGTTTTAGATGTAAATTAATGTGAACTTAACGTTAAAAATATAAAAAGTATGATTAGTTTAATAGAAATGACTTAAGACGATTTTTAGCGGATTCATCACCTGTATTTCAAAATTTTTTTACGACCTTTTATATTCACCCAAATGTATTGTAAAGACGTGTTTTAGATGTAAAATAATGTGAACTTAACGTTAAAAATATAAAAAGTATGATTAGTTTAATAGAAATGACTTAAGACGATATTTAGCGGATTCATCACCTGTATTTCAAAATTTTTTTACGACCTTTTATATTAACTCAAATGTATTGTAAAGACGTGTTTTAGATGTAAATTAATGTGAACTTAACGTTAAAAATATAAAAAGTATGATTAGTTTAATAGAAATGACTTAAGACGATTTTTAGCGGATTCATCACCTGTATTTCAAAATTTTTTTACGACCTTTTATATTCACCCAAATGTATTGTAAAGACGTGTTTTAGATGTAAAATAATGTGAACTTAACGTTAAAACTATAAAAAGTATGATTAGTTTAAAAGAAATGACTTAAGATGATATTTAGCGGATTCATCACCTGTATTTCAAAATTTTTTTACGACCTTTTATATTCACCCAAATGTATTGTAAAGACGTGTTTTAGATGTAAAATAATGTGAACTTAACGTTAAAACTATAAAAAGTATGATTAGTTTAATAGAAATGACTTAAGATGATATTTAGCGGATTCATCACCTGTATTTCAAAATTTTTTTACGACCTTTTATATTCACCCAAATGTATTGTAAAGACGTGTTTTAGATGTAAAATAATGTGAACTTAACGTTAAAAATATAAAAAGTATGATTAGTTTAATAGAAATGACTTAAGACGATATTTAGCGGATTCATCACCTGTATTTCAAAACTTTTTTACGACCTTTTATATTCACCCAAATGTATTGTAAAGACGTGTTTTAGATGTAAAAATATGTGAACTTAACGATAAAAATATAAAAATTATGATTAGTTCAATACAAATGACTTCAAACGATATTTAGCGGAATTATCACCATTTTTTACCAAATTTTTTTTCTATTTTTTGTATTCACCCAAATGTTTTGTAAACACGTGTTTTAGATGTAAAATAATGTGATCTTAACGTTAAAAATATAAAAAGTATGATTAGTTTAATAGAAATGACTTAAGACGATATTTAGCGGATTCATCACCTGTATTTCAAAATTTTTTTACGACCTTTTATATTAACTCAAATGTATTGTAAAGACGTGTTTTAGATGTAAATTAATGTGAACTTAACGTTAAAAATATAAAAAGTTTGATTAGTTTAATAGAAATGACTTAAGACGATTTTTAGCGGATTCATCACCTGTATTTCAAAATTTTTTTACGACCTTTTATATTCACCCAAATGTATTGTAAAGACGTGTTTTAGATGTAAAATAATGTGAACTTAACGTTAAAAATATAAAAAGTATGATTAGTTTAATAGAAATGACTTAAGACGATATTTAGCGGATTCATCACCTGTATTTCAAAACTTTTTTACGACCTTTTATATTCACCCAAATGTATTGTAAAGACGTGTTTTAGATGTAAAAATATGTGAACTTAACGATAAAAATATAAAAAGTATGATTAGTTCAATACAAATGACTTTAAACGATATTTAGCGGAATTATCACCATTTTTTACCAAATTTTTTCCCAAATTTTTTTTTTTTTTTTTGTACTCACCCAAATGTATTGTAAATACGTGTTTTAGATGTAAAATAATGTGAACTTAACGATAAAAATATAAAAAGTATGATTAGTTCAATACAGATGACTTTAATCGACATTTAGCGAAATTATCACCATTTTTTCTCAAATTTTTTTTTCTGTTTTTTGTATTCACCCAAATGTATTGTAAACACGTGTTTTAGATGTAAAATAATGTGAACTTAACGTTAAAAATATAAAAAGTATGATTAGTTTAATAGAAATGACTTAAGACGATTTTTAGCGGATTTATCACCTGTATTTCAAAATTTTTTTACGACCTTTTATATTCACCCAAATGTATTGTAAAGACGTGTTTTAGATGTAAAATAATGTGAACTTAACGTTAAAACTATAAAAAGTATGATTAGTTTAATAGAAATGACTTAAGATGATATTTAGCGGATTCATCACCTGTATTTCAAAATTTTTTTACGACCTTTTATATTCACCCAAATGTATTGTAAATACGTGTTTTAGATGTAAAATAATGTGAACTTAACGATAAAAATATAAAAAGTATGATTAGTTCAATACAAATGACTTTAAACGATATTTAGCGGAATTATCACCATTTTTTAACCAATTTTTTCCCAAATTTTTTTTCTATTTTTTGTACTCACCCAAATGTATTTTAAATACGTGTTTTAGATGTAAAATAATGTGAACTTAACGATAAAAATATAAAAAGTATGATTAGTTCAATACAAATGACTTTAATCGACATTTAGCGAAATTATCACCATTTTTTCTCAAATTTTTTTTACGACCTTTTATATTCACCAAAATGTATTGTAAAGATGTGATTTAGATGTAAAATAATGTGAACTATACGTTAAAAATATAAAAAGTATGATTAGTTTAATAGAAATGACTTAAGACGATATTTAGTGGATTCATCACCTGTTTTTCAAAATTTATTTACGACCTTTTATATTCAACCAAATGTATTGTAGAGACGTGATTTAGATGTCAAAGAATGTGAAATTAACGTTAAAAATATAAAAAGTATGATTATTTTAATAGAAATGACTTAAGACGATATTTAGCGGATTCATCACCTGTTTATCAAAATTTTTTGACGACCTTTTATATTCACCAAAATGTATTGTAAAGATGTGTTTTAGATGTAAAATAATGTGAACTTAACGTTAAAAATATAAAAAGTATGATTAGTTTAATAGAAATAACTTAAGACGATATTTAGCGTATTCATCACCTGTTTATCAAAATTTTTTTGATGCATTCTAAAGACGTGTTTAAGATGTAAAATTATGTGAACTTAACGTAAAAATATAAAAAGTATGATTAGTTTAATAGAAATAACTTAAGGCGATATTTAGCGGATTCATCACCTGTAATTCAAAATTTTTTTACGACCTTTTATATTCACCCAAATGCATTGTAAAGACGTGTTTTAGATGTCAAATTATGTGAACTTAACGATAAAAATTTTAAAAGTATGATTAGTTCAATATAAATGACCTTAGACGATATTTAGCGGAATTATCACCATTTTTTACCAAATTTTTTCCCAAATTTTTTTTCTATTTTTTTATTCACCCAAATGTATTGTAAATACGTGTTTTAGATGTAAAATAATGTGAACTTAACGTTAAAAATATCAAAAGTATGATTAGTTTAATAGAAATGACTTAAGACGATATTTAGCGGATTCATCACCTGTTTCTCAAAAATTTTTTACGACCCTTTATATTCACCAAAATGTATTTTAATGCCGTGTTTTAGATGTAAAATAATGTGAACTTAACGACAAAAATATAAAAAGTATGATTAGTTCAATACAAATGACTTTAGACGATATTTAGCGAATTCATCACCTATTTTTCAAAATTTTTTTACGACCTTTTATATTCACCAAAATGTATTTTAAAGATGTGTTTTAGATGTAAAATAATGTAAACTCAACGATAAAAATATAAAAAGTATGATTAGTTTAAAGAAATGACTTAAGACGATATTTAGCGGACTCAACACAATTTTTAATCAAATTTTTTCACAAATTTTTTTACGATATTTTATATTCAACCAAATGTATTGTAGAGACGTGTTTTAGATGTCAAAGAATGTGAAATTAATGTTCAAAGTATAAAAAGTATGATTAGTTTAATAGAAGTAACTTAAGACGATATTTAGCGTATTCATCACCTGTTTATCAAAATTTTTTTACGACCTTTTATATTCACCAAAATGTATTGTAAAGACGTGTTTTAGATGTCAAATTATGTGCAGTTAACGATAAAAATATATAAAGTATGATTAGTTTAATAGAAATGACTTAAGACGATATTTAGCGGATTCATCATCTGTTTTTCAAAATTGTATTACGACCTTTTAAATTCACCCAACTGTATTGTAAAGAAGTGTTTTAGATGTAAAATAATGTGAACTTAACGATAAAAATTTAAAAAATATGAATATTTTAATAGAAATGACTTAAGACGACATTTAGCGGATTCATCACCTGTTTTTCAAAATTTTTTTCGACCTTTTATATTCTCCCAAATGTATTGTAAAGACGTTTTTTTGGTGTAAAATAATGTGAACTAAACGTTAAAAATATAAAAAGTATGATTAGTTTAATAGAAATAACTTAAGATAATATTTAGCGGATTCATCACCTGTTTATCAAAATTTTTTGACGACCTTTTATATTCAACAAAATGTATTGTAAAGATGTGCTTTAGATGTAAAATAATGTGAACTATACGTTAAAAATATAAAAAGTATGATTAGTTTAATAGAAATAACTTAAGACGATATTTAGCGGATTCATCACCTGTTTATCAAAATTTTTTTACGACCTTTTATATTCACCAAAATGTATTGTAAAGATGTGTTTTAAATGTAAAATAATGTGAACTATACGTTAAAAAAATAAAAAGTATGATACGATATTTAGCGGATTCATCACCTGTATTTCAAAATTTTTTTACGACCTTTTATATTCACCCAAATGTATTGTAAAGACGTGTTTTAGATGTAAAATTATGTGAACTTAACGATAAAAATATAAAAACTATGATTAGTTCAATACAAATGACATTAAACGATATTTAGCGGAATTATCACCATTTTTTACCAAATTTTTTCCCAAATTTTTTTTCTATTTTTTGTACTCACCCAAATGTATTTTAAATACGTGTTTTAGATGTAAAATAATGTGAACTTAACGATAAAAATATAAAAAGTATGATTAGTTCAATACAAATGACTTTAATCGACATTTAGCGAAATTATCACCATTTTTTCTCAAATTTTTTTTACGACCTTTTATATTCACCAAAATGTATTGTAAAGATGTGATTTAGATGTAAAATAATGTGAACTATACGTTAAAAATATAAAAAGTATGATTAGTTTAATAGAAATGACTTAAGACGATATTTAGTGGATTCATCACCTGTTTTTCAAAATTTATTTACGACCTTTTATATTCAACCAAATGTATTGTAGAGACGTGATTTAGATGTCAAAGAATGTGAAATTAACGTTAAAAATATAAAAAGTATGATTATTTTAATAGAAATGACTTAAGACGATATTTAGCGGATTCATCACCTGTTTATCAAAATTTTTTGACGACCTTTTATATTCACCAAAATGTATTGTAAAGATGTGTTTTAGATGTAAAATAATGTGAACTTAACGTTAAAAATATAAAAAGTATGATTAGTTTAATAGAAATAACTTAAGACGATATTTAGCGTATTCATCACCTGTTTATCAAAATTTTTTTGATGCATTCTAAAGACGTGTTTAAGATGTAAAATTATGTGAACTTAACGTAAAAATATAAAAAGTATGATTAGTTTAATAGAAATAACTTAAGGCGATATTTAGCGGATTCATCACCTGTAATTCAAAATTTTTTTACGACCTTTTATATTCACCCAAATGCATTGTAAAGACGTGTTTTAGATGTCAAATTATGTGAACTTAACGATAAAAATTTTAAAAGTATGATTAGTTCAATATAAATGACCTTAGACGATATTTAGCGGAATTATCACCATTTTTTACCAAATTTTTTCCCAAATTTTTTTTCTATTTTTTTATTCACCCAAATGTATTGTAAATACGTGTTTTAGATGTAAAATAATGTGAACTTAACGTTAAAAATATCAAAAGTATGATTAGTTTAATAGAAATGACTTAAGACGATATTTAGCGGATTCATCACCTGTTTCTCAAAAATTTTTTACGTACCCTTTATATTCACCAAAATGTATTTTAATGCCGTGTTTTAGATGTAAAATAATGTGAACTTAACGACAAAAATATAAAAAGTATGATTAGTTCAATACAAATGACTTTAGACGATATTTAGCGAATTCATCACCTATTTTTCAAAATTTTTTTACGACCTTTTATATTCACCAAAATGTATTTTAAAGATGTGTTTTAGATGTAAAATAATGTAAACTCAACGATAAAAATATAAAAAGTATGATTAGTTTAAAGAAATGACTTAAGACGATATTTAGCGGACTCAACACAATTTTTAATCAAATTTTTTCACAAATTTTTTTACGATATTTTATATTCAACCAAATGTATTGTAGAGACGTGTTTTAGATGTCAAAGAATGTGAAATTAATGTTCAAAGTATAAAAAGTATGATTAGTTTAATAGAAGTAACTTAAGACGATATTTAGCGTATTCATCACCTGTTTATCAAAATTTTTTTACGACCTTTTATATTCACCAAAATGTATTGTAAAGACGTGTTTTAGATGTCAAATTATGTGCAGTTAACGATAAAAATATATAAAGTATGATTAGTTTAATAGAAATGACTTAAGACGATATTTAGCGGATTCATCATCTGTTTTTCAAAATTGTATTACGACCTTTTAAATTCACCCAACTGTATTGTAAAGAAGTGTTTTAGATGTAAAATAATGTGAACTTAACGATAAAAATTTAAAAAATATGAATATTTTAATAGAAATGACTTAAGACGACATTTAGCGGATTCATCACCTGTTTTTCAAAATTTTTTTCGACCTTTTATATTCTCCCAAATGTATTGTAAAGACGTTTTTTTGGTGTAAAATAATGTGAACTAAACGTTAAAAATATAAAAAGTATGATTAGTTTAATAGAAATAACTTAAGATAATATTTAGCGGATTCATCACCTGTTTATCAAAATTTTTTGACGACCTTTTATATTCAACAAAATGTATTGTAAAGATGTGCTTTAGATGTAAAATAATGTGAACTATACGTTAAAAATATAAAAAGTATGATTAGTTTAATAGAAATAACTTAAGACGATATTTAGCGGATTCATCACCTGTTTATCAAAATTTTTTTACGACCTTTTATATTCACCAAAATGTATTGTAAAGATGTGTTTTAAATGTAAAATAATGTGAACTATACGTTAAAAAAATAAAAAGTATGATACGATATTTAGCGGATTCATCACCTGTATTTCAAAATTTTTTTACGACCTTTTATATTCACCCAAATGTATTGTAAAGACGTGTTTTAGATGTAAAATTATGTGAACTTAACGATAAAAATATAAAAACTATGATTAGTTCAATACAAATGACATTAAACGATATTTAGCGGAATTATCACCATTTTTTACCAAATTTTTTCCCAAATTTTTTTTCTATTTTTTGTACTCACCCAAATGTATTGTAAATACGTGTTTTAGATGTAAAATAATGTGAACTTAACGATAAAAATATAAAAAGTATGATTAGTTCAATACAAATGACTTTAATCGATATTTAGCGAAATTATCACCATTTTTTCTCAAATTTTTTTTTCTGTTTTTTGTATTCACCCAAATGTATTGTAAACACGTGTTTCAGATGTAAAATAATGTGAACTTAACGTTAAAAATATAAAAAGTATGATTAGTTTAATAGAAATGACTTAAGACGATATTTAGCGAATTCATCACCTGTATTTCAAAATTTTTTTACGACCTTTTATATTAACTCAAATGTATTGTAAAGACGTGTTTTAGATGTAAATTAATGTGAACTTAACGTTAAAAATATAAAAAGTATGATTAGTTTAATAGAAATGACTTAAGACGATTTTTAGCGGATTCATCACCTGTATTTCAAAATTTTTTTACGACCTTTTATATTCACCAAATGTATTGTAAAGACGTGTTTTAGATGTAAAATAATGTGAACTTAACGTTAAAAATATAAAAAGTATGATTAGTTTAATAGAAATGACTTAAGACGATATTTAGCGGATTCATCACCTGTATTTCAAAATTTTTTTACGACCTTTTATATTAACTCAAATGTATTGTAAAGACGTGTTTTAGATGTAAATTAATGTGAACTTAACGTTAAAAATATAAAAAGTATGATTAGTTTAATAGAAATGACTTAAGACGATTTTTAGCGGATTCATCACCTGTATTTCAAAATTTTTTTACGACCTTTTATATTCACCCAAATGTATTGTAAAGACGTGTTTTAGATGTAAAATAATGTGAACTTAACGTTAAAACTATAAAAAGTATGATTAGTTTAATAGAAATGACTTAAGATGATATTTAGCGGATTCATCACCTGTATTTCAAAATTTTTTTACGACCTTTTATATTCACCCAAATGTATTGTAAAGACGTGTTTTAGATGTAAAATAATGTGAACTTAACGTTAAAAATATAAAAAGTATGATTAGTTTAATAGAAATGACTTAAGACGATATTTAGCGGATTCATCACCTGTATTTCAAAACTTTTTTACGACCTTTTATATTCACCCAAATGTATTGTAAAGACGTGTTTTAGATGTAAAAATATGTGAACTTAACGATAAAAATATAAAAACTATGATTAGTTCAATACAAATGACTTCAAACGATATTTAGCGGAATTATCACCATTTTTTACCAAATTTTTTTTCTATTTTTTGTATTCACCCAAATGTTTTGTAAACACGTGTTTTAGATGTAAAATAATGTGATCTTAACGTTAAAAATATAAAAAGTATGATTAGTTTAATAGAAATGACTTAAGACGATATTTAGCGGATTCATCACCTGTATTTCAAAATTTTTTTACGACCTTTTATATTAACTCAAATGTATTGTAAAGACGTGTTTTAGATGTAAATTAATGTGAACTTAACGTTAAAAATATAAAAAGTATGATTAGTTTAATAGAAATGACTTAAGACGATTTTTAGCGGATTCATCACCTGTATTTCAAAATTTTTTTACGACCTTTTATATTCACCCAAATGTATTGTAAAGACGTGTTTTAGATGTAAAATAATGTGAACTTAACGTTAAAAATATAAAAAGTATGATTAGTTTAATAGAAATGACTTAAGACGATATTTAGCGGATTCATCACCTGTATTTCAAAACTTTTTTACGACCTTTTATATTCACCCAAATGTATTGTAAAGACGTGTTTTAGATGTAAAAATATGTGAACTTAACGATAAAAATATAAAAACTATGATTAGTTCAATACAAATGACTTTAAACGATATTTAGCGGAATTATCACCATTTTTTACCAAATTTTTTCCCAAATTTTTTTTTTTTTTTTTGTACTCACCCAAATGTATTGTAAATACGTGTTTTAGATGTAAAATAATGTGAACTTAACGATAAAAATATAAAAAGTATGATTAGTTCAATACAAATGACTTTAATCGACATTTAGCGAAATTATCACCATTTTTTCTCAAATTTTTTTTTCTGTTTTTTGTATTCACCCAAATGTATTGTAAACACGTGTTTTAGATGTAAAATAATGTGAACTTAACGATAAAAATATAAAAAGTATGATTAGTTCAATACAAATGACTTTAAACGATATTTAGCGGAATTATCACCATTTTTTACCCAATTTTTTCCCAAATTTTTTTTCTATTTTTTGTACTCACCCAAATGTATTTTAAATACGTGTTTTAGATGTAAAATAATGTGAACTTAACGATAAAAATATAAAAAGTATGATTAGTTCAATACAAATGACTTTAATCGATATTTAGCGAAATTATCACCATTTTTTCTCAAATTTTTTTTTCTGTTTTTTGTATTCACCCAAATGTATTGTAAACACGTGTTTTAGATGTAAAATAATGTGAACTTAACGTTAAAAATATAAAAAGTATGATTAGTTTAATAGAAATGACTTAAGACGATATTTAGCGGATTCATCACCTGTATTTCAAAATTTTTTTACGACCTTTTATATTAACTCAAATGTATTGTAAAGACGTGTTTTAGATGTAAATTAATGTGAACTTAACGTTAAAAATATAAAAAGTATGATTAGTTTAATAGAAATGACTTAAGACGATTTTTAGCGGATTCATCACCTGTATTTCAAAATTTTTTTACGACCTTTTATATTCACCCAAATGTATTGTAAAGACGTGTTTTAGATGTAAAATAATGTGAACTTAACGTTAAAAATATAAAAAGTATGATTAGTTTAATAGAAATGACTTAAGACGATATTTAGCGGATTCATCACCTGTATTTCAAAACTTTTTTACGACCTTTTATATTCACCCAAATGTATTGTAAAGACGTGTTTTAGATGTAAAAATATGTGAACTTAACGATAAAAATATAAAAACTATGATTAGTTCAATACAAATGACTTTAAACGATATTTAGCGGATTCATCACCTGTATTTCAAAATTTTTTTACGACCTTTTATATTCACCCAAATGTATTGTAAATACGTGTTTTAGATGTAAAATAATGTGAACTTAACGTTAAAAATATAAAAAGTATGATTAGTTTAATAGAAATGACTTAAGACGATATTTAGCGGATTCATCACCTGTATTTCAAAACTTTTTTACGACCTTTTATATTCACCCAAATGTATTGTAAAGACGTGTTTTAGATGTAAAAATATGTGAACTTAACGATAAAAATATAAAAACTATGATTAGTTCAATACAAATGACTTTAAACGATATTTAGCGGAATTATCACCATTTTTTACCAAATTTTTTCCCAAATTTTTTTTCTATTTTTTGTACTCACCCAAATGTATTGTAAATACGTGTTTTAGATTTAAAATAATGTGAACTTAACGATAAAAATATAAAAAGTATGATTAGTTCAATACAAATGACTTTAATCGACATTTAGCGAAATTATCACCATTTTTTCTCAAATTTTTTTTTCTGTTTTTTGTATTCACCCAAATGTATTGTAAACACGTGTTTTAGATGTAAAATAATGTGAACTTAACGTTAAAAATATAAAAAGTATGATTAGTTTAATAGAAATGACTTAAGACGATTTTTAGCGGATTTATCACCTGTATTTCAAAATTTTTTTACGACCTTTTATATTCACCCAAATGTATTGTAAAGACGTGTTTTAGATGTAAAATAATGTGAACTTAACGTTAAAACTATAAAAAGTATGATTAGTTTAATAGAAATGACTTAAGATGATATTTAGCGGATTCATCACCTGTATTTCAAAATTTTTTTACGACCTTTTATATTCACCCAAATGTATTGTAAATACGTGTTTTAGATGTTAAATAATGTGAACTTAACGATAAAAATATAAAAAGTATGATTAGTTCAATACAAATGACTTTAAACGATATTTAGCGGAATTATCACCATTTTTTACCCAATTTTTCCCAAATTTTTTATCTATTTTTTGTACTCACCCAAATGTATTTTAAATACGTGTTTTAGATGTAAAATAATGTGAACTTAACGATAAAAATATAAAAAGTATGATTAGTTCAATACAAATGACATTAATCGATATTTAGCGAAATTATCACCATTTTTTCTCAAATTTTTTTTTCTGTTTTTTGTATTCACCCAAATGTATTGTAAACACGTGTTTTAGATGTAAAATAATGTGAACTTAACGTTAAAAATATAAAAAGTATGATTAGTTTAATAGAAATGACTTAAGACGATATTTAGCGGATTCATCACCTGTATTTCAAAATTTTTTTACGACCTTTTATATTAACTCAAATGTATTGTAAAGACGTGTTTTAGATGTAAATTAATGTGAACTTAACGTTAAAAATATAAAAAGTATGATTAGTTTAATAGAAATGACTTAAGACGATTTTTAGCGGATTCATCACCTGTATTTCAAAATTTTTTTACGACCTTTTATATTCACCCAAATGTATTGTAAAGACGTGTTTTAGATGTAAAATAATGTGAACTTAACGTTAAAAATATAAAAAGTATGATTAGTTTAATAGAAATGACTTAAGACGATATTTAGCGGATTCATCACCTGTATTTCAAAACTTTTTTACGACCTTTTATATTCACCCAAATGTATTGTAAAGACGTGTTTTAGATGTAAAATAATGTGAACTTAACGATAAAAATATAAAAAGTATGATTAGTTCAATACAAATGACTTTAAACGATATTTAGCGGAATTATCACCATTTTTTACCCAATTTTTTCCCAAATTTTTTTTCTATTTTTTGTACTCACCCAAATGTATTTTAAATACGTGTTTTAGATGTAAAATATTGTGAACTTAACGATAAAAATATAAAAAGTATGATTAGTTCAATACAAATGACTTTAATCGATATTTAGCGAAATTATCACCATTTTTTCTCAAATTTTTTTTTCTGTTTTTTGTATTCACCCAAATGTATTGTAAACACGTGTTTTAGATGTAAAATAATGTGAACTTAACGTTAAAAATATAAAAAGTATGATTAGTTTAATAGAAATGACTTAAGACGATATTTAGCGGATTCATCACCTGTATTTCAAAATTTTTTTACGACCTTTTATATTAACTCAAATGTATTGTAAAGACGTGTTTTAGATGTAAATTAATGTGAACTTAACGTTAAAAATATAAAAAGTATGATTAGTTTAATAGAAATGACTTAAGACGATTTTTAGCGGATTCATCACCTGTATTTCAAAATTTTTTTACGACCTTTTATATTCACCCAAATGTATTGTAAAGACGTGTTTTAGATGTAAATTAATGTGAACTTAACGTTAAAAATATAAAAAGTATGATTAGTTTAATAGAAATGACTTAAGACGATTTTTAGCGGATTCATCACCTGTATTTCAAAATTTTTTTACGACCTTTTATATTCACCCAAATGTATTGTAAAGACGTGTTTTAGATGTAAAATAATGTGAACTTAACGTTAAAAATATAAAAAGTATGATTAGTTTAATAGAAATGACTTAAGACGAAATTTAGCGGATTCATCACCTGTATTTCAAAACTTTTTTACGACCTTTTATATTCACCCAAATGTATTGTAAAGACGTGTTTTAGATGTAAAAATATGTGAACTTAACGATAAAAATATAAAAACTATGATTAGTTCAATACAAATGACTTTAAACGATATTTAGCGGAATTATCACCATTTTTTACCAAATTTTTTCCCAAATTTTTTTTTTTTTTTTTGTACTCACCCAAATGTATTGTAAATACGTGTTTTAGATGTAAAATAATGTGAACTTAACGATAAAAATATAAAAAGTATGATTAGTTCAATACAAATGACTTTAATCGACATTTAGCGAAATTATCACCATTTTTTCTCAAATTTTTTTTTTCTGTTTTTTGTATTCACCCAAATGTATTGTAAACACGTGTTTTAGATGTAAAATAATGTGAACTTAACGTTAAAAATATAAAAAGTATGATTAGTTTAATAGAAATGACTTAAGACGATTCTTAGCGGATTTATCACCTGTATTTCAAAATTTTTTTACGACCTTTTATATTCACCCAAATGTATTGTAAAGACGTGTTTTAGATGTAAAATAATGTGAACTTAACGTTAAAACTATAAAAAGTATGATTAGTTTAATAGAAATGACTTAAGATGATATTTAGCGGATTCATCACCTGTATTTCAAAATTTTTTTACGACCTTTTATATTCACCCAAATGTATTGTAAATACGTGTTTTAGATGTAAAATAATGTGAACTTAACGATAAAAATATAAAAAGTATGATTAGTTCAATACAAATGACTTTAAACGATATTTAGCGGAATTATCACCATTTTTTACCCAATTTTTTCCCAAATTTTTTTTCTATTTTTTGTACTCACCCAAATGTATTTTAAATACGTGTTTTAGATGTAAAATAATGTGAACTTAACGATAAAAATATAAAAAGTATGATTAGTTCAATACAAATGACTTTAATCGATATTTAGCGAAATTATCACCATTTTTTCTCAAATTTTTTTTTCTGTTTTTTGTATTCACCCAAATGTATTGTAAACACGTGTTTTAGATGTAAAATAATGTGAACTTAACGTTAAAAATATAAAAAGTATGATTAGTTTAATAGAAATGACTTAAGACGATATTTAGCGGATTCATCACCTGTATTTCAAAATTTTTTTACGACCTTTTATATTAACTCAAATGTATTGTAAAGACGTGTTTTAGATGTAAATTAATGTGAACTTAACGTTAAAAATATAAAAAGTATGATTAGTTTAATAGAAATGACTTAAGACGATTTTTAGCGGATTCATCACCTGTATTTCAAAATTTTTTTACGACCTTTTATATTCACCCAAATGTATTGTAAAGACGTGTTTTAGATGTAAAATAATGTGAACTTAACGTTAAAAATATAAAAAGTATGATTAGTTTAATAGAAATGACTTAAGACGATATTTAGCGGATTCATCACCTGTATTTCAAAACTTTTTTACGACCTTTTATATTCACCCAAATGTATTGTAAAGACGTGTTTTAGATGTAAAAATATGTGAACTTAACGATAAAAATATAAAAACTATGATTAGTTCAATACAAATGACTTTAAACGATATTTAGCGGATTCATCACCTGTATTTCAAAATTTTTTTACGACCTTTTATATTCACCCAAATGTATTGTAAAGACGTGTTTTAGATGTAAAATAATGTGAACTTAACGTTAAAAATATAAAAAGTATGATTAGTTTAATAGAAATGACTTAAGACGATATTTAGCGGATTCATCACCTGTATTTCAAAACTTTTTTACGACCTTTTATATTCACCCAAATGTATTGTAAAGACGTGTTTTAGATGTAAAAATATGTGAACTTAACGATAAAAATATAAAAACTATGATTAGTTCAATACAAATGACTTTAAACGATATTTAGCGGATTCATCACCTGTATTTCAAAATTTTTTTACGACCTTTTATATTCACCCAAATGTATTGTAAATACGTGTTTTAGATGTAAAATAATGTGAACTTAACGTTAAAAATATAAAAAGTATGATTAGTTTAATAGAAATGACTTAAGACGATATTTAGCGGATTCATCACCTGTATTTCAAAACTTTTTTACGACCTTTTATATTCACCCAAATGTATTGTAAAGACGTGTTTTAGATGTAAAAATATGTGAACTTAACGATAAAAATATAAAAACTATGATTAGTTCAATACAAATGACTTTAAACGATATTTAGCGGAATTATCACCATTTTTTACCAAATTTTTTCCCAAATTTTTTTTCTATTTTTTGTACTCACCCAAATGTATTGTAAATACGTGTTTTAGATTTAAAATAATGTGAACTTAACGATAAAAATATAAAAAGTATGATTAGTTCAATACAAATGACTTTAATCGACATTTAGCGAAATTATCACCATTTTTTCTCAAATTTTTTTTTCTGTTTTTTGTATTCACCCAAATGTATTGTAAACACGTGTTTTAGATGTAAAATAATGTGAACTTAACGTTAAAAATATAAAAAGTATGATTAGTTTAATAGAAATGACTTAAGACGATTTTTAGCGGATTTATCACCTGTATTTCAAAATTTTTTTACGACCTTTTATATTCACCCAAATGTATTGTAAAGACGTGTTTTAGATGTAAAATAATGTGAACTTAACGTTAAAACTATAAAAAGTATGATTAGTTTAATAGAAATGACTTAAGATGATATTTAGCGGATTCATCACCTGTATTTCAAAATTTTTTTACGACCTTTTATATTCACCCAAATGTATTGTAAATACGTGTTTTAGATGTTAAATAATGTGAACTTAACGATAAAAATATAAAAAGTATGATTAGTTCAATACAAATGACTTTAAACGATATTTAGCGGAATTATCACCATTTTTTACCCAATTTTTTCCCAAATTTTTTATCTATTTTTTGTACTCACCCAAATGTATTTTAAATACGTGTTTTAGATGTAAAATAATGTGAACTTAACGATAAAAATATAAAAAGTATGATTAGTTCAATACAAATGACATTAATCGATATTTAGCGAAATTATCACCATTTTTTCTCAAATTTTTTTTTCTGTTTTTTGTATTCACCCAAATGTATTGTAAACACGTGTTTTAGATGTAAAATAATGTGAACTTAACGTTAAAAATATAAAAAGTATGATTAGTTTAATAGAAATGACTTAAGACGATATTTAGCGGATTTATCACCTGTATTTCAAAATTTTTTTACGACCTTTTATATTAACTCAAATGTATTGTAAAGACGTGTTTTAGATGTAAATTAATGTGAACTTAACGTTAAAAATATAAAAAGTATGATTAGTTTAATAGAAATGACTTAAGACGATTTTTAGCGGATTCATCACCTGTATTTCAAAATTTTTTTACGACCTTTTATATTCACCCAAATGTATTGTAAAGACGTGTTTTAGATGTAAAATAATGTGAACTTAACGTTAAAAATATAAAAAGTATGATTAGTTTAATAGAAATGACTTAAGACGATATTTAGCGGATTCATCACCTGTATTTCAAAACTTTTTTACGACCTTTTATATTCACCCAAATGTATTGTAAAGACGTGTTTTAGATGTAAAAATATGTGAACTTAACGATAAAAATATAAAAACTATGATTAGTTCAATACAAATGACTTTAAACGATATTTAGCGGATTCATCACCTGTATTTCAAAATTTTTTTACGACCTGTTATATTCACCCAAATGTATTGTAAAGACGTGTTTTAGATGTAAAATAATGTGAACTTAACGTTAAAAATATAAAAAGTATGATTAGTTTAATAGAAATGACTTAAGACGATATTTAGCGGATTCATCACCTGTATTTCAAAACTTTTTTACGACCTTTTATATTCACCCAAATGTATTGTAAAGACGTGTTTTAGATGTAAAAATATGTGAACTTAACGATAAAAATATAAAAACTATGATTAGTTCAATACAAATGACTTTAAACGATATTTAGCGGATTCATCACCTGTATTTCAAAATTTTTTTACGACCTTTTATATTCACCCAAATGTATTGTAAATACGTGTTTTAGATGTAAAATAATGTGAACTTAACGTTAAAAATATAAAAAGTATGATTAGTTTAATAGAAATGACTTAAGACGATATTTAGCGGATTCATCACCTGTATTTCAAAACTTTTTTACGACCTTTTATATTCACCCAAATGTATTGTAAAGACGTGTTTTAGATGTAAAAATATGTGAACTTAACGATAAAAATATAAAAACTATGATTAGTTCAATACAAATGACTTTAAACGATATTTAGCGGAATTATCACCATTTTTTACCAAATTTTTTCCCAAATTTTTTTTCTATTTTTTGTACTCACCCAAATGTATTGTAAATACGTGTTTTAGATTTAAAATAATGTGAACTTAACGATAAAAATATAAAAAGTATGATTAGTTCAATACAAATGACTTTAATCGACATTTAGCGAAATTATCACCATTTTTTCTCAAATTTTTTTTTCTGTTTTTTGTATTCACCCAAATGTATTGTAAACACGTGTTTTAGATGTAAAATAATGTGAACTTAACGTTAAAAATATAAAAAGTATGATTAGTTTAATAGAAATGACTTAAGACGATTTTTAGCGGATTTATCACCTGTATTTCAAAATTTTTTTACGACCTTTTATATTCACCCAAATGTATTGTAAAGACGTGTTTTAGATGTAAAATAATGTGAACTTAACGTTAAAACTATAAAAAGTATGATTAGTTTAATAGAAATGACTTAAGATGATATTTAGCGGATTCATCACCTGTATTTCAAAATTTTTTTACGACCTTTTATATTCACCCAAATGTATTGTAAATACGTGTTTTAGATGTTAAATAATGTGAACTTAACGATAAAAATATAAAAAGTATGATTAGTTCAATACAAATGACTTTAAACGATATTTAGCGGAATTATCACCATTTTTTACCCAATTTTTTCCCAAATTTTTTATCTATTTTTTGTACTCACCCAAATGTATTTTAAATACGTGTTTTAGATGTAAAATAATGTGAACTTAACGATAAAAATATAAAAAGTATGATTAGTTCAATACAAATGACATTAATCGATATTTAGCGAAATTATCACCATTTTTTCTCAAATTTTTTTTTCTGTTTTTTGTATTCACCCAAATGTATTGTAAACACGTGTTTTAGATGTAAAATAATGTGAACTTAACGTTAAAAATATAAAAAGTATGATTAGTTTAATAGAAATGACTTAAGACGATATTTAGCGGATTCATCACCTGTATTTCAAAATTTTTTTACGACCTTTTATATTAACTCAAATGTATTTTAAGACGTGTTTTAGATGTAAATTAATGTGAACTTAACGTTA
The DNA here is from genome assembly GCF_037042655.1 of Diuraphis noxia. Taxonomy (NCBI): domain Eukaryota; kingdom Metazoa; phylum Arthropoda; class Insecta; order Hemiptera; family Aphididae; genus Diuraphis; species Diuraphis noxia. The sequence goes on from NW_028301721.1 coordinate 582,977, forward strand.
AAAATATAAAAAGTATGATTAGTTTAATAGAAATGACTTAAGACGATTTTTAGCGGATTCATCACCTGTATTTCAAAATTTTTTTACGACCTTTTATATTCACCCAAATGTATTGTAAAGACGTGTTTTAGATGTAAAATAATGTGAACTTAACGTTAAAAATATAAAAAGTATGATTAGTTTAATAGAAATGACTTAAGACGATATTTAGCGGATTCATCACCTGTATTTCAAAACTTTTTTACGACCTTTTATATTCACCCAAATGTATTGTAAAGACGTGTTTTAGATGTAAAATAATGTGAACTTAACGATAAAAATATAAAAAGTATGATTAGTTCAATACAAATGACTTTAAACGATATTTAGCGGAATTATCACCATTTTTTACCCAATTTTTTCCCAAATTTTTTTTCTATTTTTTGTACTCACCCAAATGTATTTTAAATACGTGTTTTAGATGTAAAATAATGTGAACTTAACGATAAAAATATAAAAAGTATGATTAGTTCAATACAAATGACTTTAATCGATATTTAGCGAAATTATCACCATTTTTTCTCAAATTTTTTTTTCTGTTTTTTGTATTCACCCAAATGTATTGTAAACACGTGTTTTAGATGTAAAATAATGTGAACTTAACGTTAAAAATATAAAAAGTATGATTAGTTTAATAGAAATGACTTAAGACGATATTTAGCGGATTCATCACCTGTATTTCAAAATTTTTTTACGACCTTTTATATTAACTCAAATGTATTGTAAAGACGTGTTTTAGATGTAAATTAATGTGAACTTAACGTTAAAAATATAAAAAGTATGATTAGTTTAATAGAAATGACTTAAGACGATTTTTAGCGGATTCATCACCTGTATTTCAAAATTTTTTTACGACCTTTTATATTCACCCAAATGTATTGTAAAGACGTGTTTTAGATGTAAAATAATGTGAACTTAACGTTAAAAATATAAAAAGTATGATTAGTTTAATAGAAATGACTTAAGACGATATTTAGCGGATTCATCACCTGTATTTCAAAATTTTTTTACGACCTTTTATATTAACTCAAATGTATTGTAAAGACGTGTTTTAGATGTAAATTAATGTGAACTTAACGTTAAAAATATAAAAAGTATGATTAGTTTAATAGAAATGACTTAAGACGATTTTTAGCGGATTCATCACCTGTATTTCAAAATTTTTTTACGACCTTTTATATTCACCCAAATGTATTGTAAAGACGTGTTTTAGATGTAAAATAATGTGAACTTAACGTTAAAAATATAAAAAGTATGATTAGTTTAATAGAAATGACTTAAGACGATATTTAGCGGATTCATCACCTGTATTTCAAAACTTTTTTACGACCTTTTATATTCACCCAAATGTATTGTAAAGACGTGTTTTAGATGTAAAATAATGTGAACTTAACGATAAAAATATAAAAAGTATGATTAGTTCAATACAAATGACTTTAAACGATATTTAGCGGAATTATCACCATTTTTTACCCAATTTTTTCCCAAATTTTTTTTCTATTTTTTGTACTCACCCAAATGTATTTTAAATACGTGTTTTAGATGTAAAATAATGTGAACTTAACGATAAAAATATAAAAAGTATGATTAGTTCAATACAAATGACTTTAATCGATATTTAGCGAAATTATCACCATTTTTTCTCAAATTTTTTTTTCTGTTTTTTGTATTCACCCAAATGTATTGTAAACACGTGTTTTAGATGTAAAATAATGTGAACTTAACGTTAAAAATATAAAAAGTATGATTAGTTTAATAGAAATGACTTAAGACGATATTTAGCGGATTCATCACCTGTATTTCAAAATTTTTTTACGACCTTTTATATTAACTCAAATGTATTGTAAAGACGTGTTTTAGATGTAAATTAATGTGAACTTAACGTTAAAAATATAAAAAGTATGATTAGTTTAATAGAAATGACTTAAGACGATTTTTAGCGGATTCATCACCTGTATTTCAAAATTTTTTTACGACCTTTTATATTCACCCAAATGTATTGTAAAGACGTGTTTTAGATGTAAATTAATGTGAACTTAACGTTAAAAATATAAAAAGTATGATTAGTTTAATAGAAATGACTTAAGACGATTTTTAGCGGATTCATCACCTGTATTTCAAAATTTTTTTACGACCTTTTATATTCACCCAAATGTATTGTAAAGACGTGTTTTAGATGTAAAATAATGTGAACTTAACGTTAAAAATATAAAAAGTATGATTAGTTTAATAGAAATGACTTAAGACGAAATTTAGCGGATTCATCACCTGTATTTCAAAACTTTTTTACGACCTTTTATATTCACCCAAATGTATTGTAAAGACGTGTTTTAGATGTAAAAATATGTGAACTTAACGATAAAAATATAAAAACTATGATTAGTTCAATACAAATGACTTTAAACGATATTTAGCGGAATTATCACCATTTTTTACCAAATTTTTTCCCAAATTTTTTTTTTTTTTTTTGTACTCACCCAAATGTATTGTAAATACGTGTTTTAGATGTAAAATAATGTGAACTTAACGATAAAAATATAAAAAGTATGATTAGTTCAATACAAATGACTTTAATCGACATTTAGCGAAATTATCACCATTTTTTCTCAAATTTTTTTTTTCTGTTTTTTGTATTCACCCAAATGTATTGTAAACACGTGTTTTAGATGTAAAATAATGTGAACTTAACGTTAAAAATATAAAAAGTATGATTAGTTTAATAGAAATGACTTAAGACGATTTTTAGCGGATTTATCACCTGTATTTCAAAATTTTTTTACGACCTTTTATATTCACCCAAATGTATTGTAAAGACGTGTTTTAGATGTAAAATAATGTGAACTTAACGTTAAAACTATAAAAAGTATGATTAGTTTAATAGAAATGACTTAAGATGATATTTAGCGGATTCATCACCTGTATTTCAAAATTTTTTTACGACCTTTTATATTCACCCAAATGTATTGTAAATACGTGTTTTAGATGTAAAATAATGTGAACTTAACGATAAAAATATAAAAAGTATGATTAGTTCAATACAAATGACTTTAAACGATATTTAGCGGAATTATCACCATTTTTTACCCAATTTTTTCCCAAATTTTTTTTCTATTTTTTGTACTCACCCAAATGTATTTTAAATACGTGTTTTAGATGTAAAATAATGTGAACTTAACGATAAAAATATAAAAAGTATGATTAGTTCAATACAAATGACTTTAATCGATATTTAGCGAAATTATCACCATTTTTTCTCAAATTTTTTTTTCTGTTTTTTGTATTCACCCAAATGTATTGTAAACACGTGTTTTAGATGTAAAATAATGTGAACTTAACGTTAAAAATATAAAAAGTATGATTAGTTTAATAGAAATGACTTAAGACGATATTTAGCGGATTCATCACCTGTATTTCAAAATTTTTTTACGACCTTTTATATTAACTCAAATGTATTGTAAAGACGTGTTTTAGATGTAAATTAATGTGAACTTAACGTTAAAAATATAAAAAGTATGATTAGTTTAATAGAAATGACTTAAGACGATTTTTAGCGGATTCATCACCTGTATTTCAAAATTTTTTTACGACCTTTTATATTCACCCAAATGTATTGTAAAGACGTGTTTTAGATGTAAAATAATGTGAACTTAACGTTAAAAATATAAAAAGTATGATTAGTTTAATAGAAATGACTTAAGACGATATTTAGCGGATTCATCACCTGTATTTCAAAACTTTTTTACGACCTTTTATATTCACCCAAATGTATTGTAAAGACGTGTTTTAGATGTAAAAATATGTGAACTTAACGATAAAAATATAAAAACTATGATTAGTTCAATACAAATGACTTTAAACGATATTTAGCGGATTCATCACCTGTATTTCAAAATTTTTTTACGACCTTTTATATTCACCCAAATGTATTGTAAAGACGTGTTTTAGATGTAAAATAATGTGAACTTAACGTTAAAAATATAAAAAGTATGATTAGTTTAATAGAAATGACTTAAGACGATATTTAGCGGATTCATCACCTGTATTTCAAAACTTTTTTACGACCTTTTATATTCACCCAAATGTATTGTAAAGACGTGTTTTAGATGTAAAAATATGTGAACTTAACGATAAAAATATAAAAACTATGATTAGTTCAATACAAATGACTTTAAACGATATTTAGCGGAATTATCACCATTTTTTACCAAATTTTTTCCCAAATTTTTTTTCTATTTTTTGTACTCACCCAAATGTATTGTAAATACGTGTTTTAGATTTAAAATAATGTGAACTTAACGATAAAAATATAAAAAGTATGATTAGTTCAATACAAATGACTTTAATCGATATTTAGCGAAATTATCACCATTTTTTCTCAAATTTTTTTTTCTGTTTTTTGTATTCACCCAAATGTATTGTAAACACGTGTTTTAGATGTAAAATAATGTGAACTTAACGTTAAAAATATAAAAAGTATGATTAGTTTAATAGAAATGACTTAAGACGATATTTAGCGGATTCATCACCTGTATTTCAAAATTTTTTTACGACCTTTTATATTAACTCAAATGTATTGTAAAGACGTGTTTTAGATGTAAATTAATGTGAACTTAACGTTAAAAATATAAAAAGTATGATTAGTTTAATAGAAATGACTTAAGACGATTTTTAGCGGATTCATCACCTGTATTTCAAAATTTTTTTACGACCTTTTATATTCACCCAAATGTATTGTAAAGACGTGTTTTAGATGTAAAATAATGTGAACTTAACGTTAAAAATATAAAAAGTATGATTAGTTTAATAGAAATGACTTAAGACGATATTTAGCGGATTCATCACCTGTATTTCAAAACTTTTTTACGACCTTTTATATTCACCCAAATGTATTGTAAACACGTGTTTTAGATGTAAAATAATGTGAACTTAACGTTAAAAATATAAAAAGTATGATTAGTTTAATAGAAATGACTTAAGACGATTTTTAGCGGATTTATCACCTGTATTTCAAAATTTTTTTACGACCTTTTATATTCACCCAAATGTATTGTAAAGACGTGTTTTAGATGTAAAATAATGTGAACTTAACGTTAAAACTATAAAAAGTATGATTAGTTTAATAGAAATGACTTAAGATGATATTTAGCGGATTCATCACCTGTATTTCAAAATTTTTTTACGACCTTTTATATTCACCCAAATGTATTGTAAATACGTGTTTTAGATGTTAAATAATGTGAACTTAACGATAAAAATATAAAAAGTATGATTAGTTCAATACAAATGACTTTAAACGATATTTAGCGGAATTATCACCATTTTTTACCCAATTTTTTCCCAAATTTTTTATCTATTTTTTGTACTCACCCAAATGTATTTTAAATACGTGTTTTAGATGTAAAATAATGTGAACTTAACGATAAAAATATAAAAAGTATGATTAGTTCAATACAAATGACATTAATCGATATTTAGCGAAATTATCACCATTTTTTCTCAAATTTTTTTTTCTGTTTTTTGTATTCACCCAAATGTATTGTAAACACGTGTTTTAGATGTAAAATAATGTGAACTTAACGTTAAAAATATAAAAAGTATGATTAGTTTAATAGAAATGACTTAAGACGATATTTAGCGGATTCATCACCTGTATTTCAAAATTTTTTTACGACCTTTTATATTAACTCAAATGTATTGTAAAGACGTGTTTTAGATGTAAATTAATGTGAACTTAACGTTAAAAATATAAAAAGTATGATTAGTTTAATAGAAATGACTTAAGACGATTTTTAGCGGATTCATCACCTGTATTTCAAAATTTTTTTACGACCTTTTATATTCACCCAAATGTATTGTAAAGACGTGTTTTAGATGTAAAATAATGTGAACTTAACGTTAAAAATATAAAAAGTATGATTAGTTTAATAGAAATGACTTAAGACGATATTTAGCGGATTCATCACCTGTATTTCAAAACTTTTTTACGACCTTTTATATTCACCCAAATGTATTGTAAAGACGTGTTTTAGATGTAAAATAATGTGAACTTAACGATAAAAATATAAAAAGTATGATTAGTTCAATACAAATGACTTTAAACGATATTTAGCGGAATTATCACCATTTTTTACCCAATTTTTTCCCAAATTTTTTTTCTATTTTTTGTACTCACCCAAATGTATTTTAAATACGTGTTTTAGATGTAAAATAATGTGAACTTAACGATAAAAATATAAAAAGTATGATTAGTTCAATACAAATGACTTTAATCGATATTTAGCGAAATTATCACCATTTTTTCTCAAATTTTTTTTTCTGTTTTTTGTATTCACCCAAATGTATTGTAAACACGTGTTTTAGATGTAAAATAATGTGAACTTAACGTTAAAAATATAAAAAGTATGATTAGTTTAATAGAAATGACTTAAGACGATATTTAGCGGATTCATCACCTGTATTTCAAAATTTTTTTACGACCTTTTATATTAACTCAAATGTATTGTAAAGACGTGTTTTAGATGTAAATTAATGTGAACTTAACGTTAAAAATATAAAAAGTATGATTAGTTTAATAGAAATGACTTAAGACGATTTTTAGCGGATTCATCACCTGTATTTCAAAATTTTTTTACGACCTTTTATATTCACCCAAATGTATTGTAAAGACGTGTTTTAGATGTAAAATAATGTGAACTTAACGTTAAAAATATAAAAAGTATGATTAGTTTAATAGAAATGACTTAAGACGATATTTAGCGGATTCATCACCTGTATTTCAAAACTTTTTTACGACCTTTTATATTCACCCAAATGTATTGTAAAGACGTGTTTTAGATGTAAAAATATGTGAACTTAACGATAAAAATATAAAAACTATGATTAGTTCAATACAAATGACTTTAAACGATATTTAGCGGATTCATCACCTGTATTTCAAAATTTTTTTACGACCTTTTATATTCACCCAAATGTATTGTAAAGACGTGTTTTAGATGTAAAATAATGTGAACTTAACGTTAAAAATATAAAAAGTATGATTAGTTTAATAGAAATGACTTAAGACGATATTTAGCGGATTCATCACCTGTATTTCAAAATTTTTTTACGACCTTTTATATTCACCCAAATGTATTGTAAAGACGTGTTTTAGATGTAAAAATATGTGAACTTAACGATAAAAATATAAAAACTATGATTAGTTCAATACAAATGACTTTAAACGATATTTAGCGGAATTATCACCATTTTTTACCAAATTTTTTCCCAAATTTTTTTTCTATTTTTTGTACTCACCCAAATGTATTGTAAATACGTGTTTTAGATGTAAAATAATGTGAACTTAACGATAAAAATATAAAAAGTATGATTAGTTCAATACAAATGACTTTAATCGACATTTAGCGAAATTATCACCATTTTTTCTCAAATTTTTTTTTCTATTTTTTGTACTCACCCAAATGTATTGTAAATACGTGTTTTAGATGTAAAATAATGTGAACTTAACGTTAAAAATATAAAAAGTATGATTAGTTTAATAGAAATGACTTAAGACGATTTTTAGCGGATTTATCACCTGTATTTCAAAATTTTTTTACGACCTTTTATATTCACCCAAATGTATTGTAAAGACGTTTTTTAGATGTAAAATAATGTGAACTTAACGTTAAAACTATAAAAAGTATGATTAGTTTAATAGAAATGACTTAAGATGATATTTAGCGGATTCATCACCTGTATTTCAAAATTTTTTTACGACCTTTTATATTCACCCAAATGTATTGTAAATACGTGTTTTAGATGTAAAATAATGTGAACTTAACGATAAAAATATAAAAAGTATGATTAGTTCAATACAAATGACTTTAAACGATATTTAGCGGAATTATCACCATTTTTTACCCAATTTTTTCCCAAATTTTTTATCTATTTTTTGTACTCACCCAAATGTATTTTAAATACGTGTTTTAGATGTAAAATAATGTGAACTTAACGATAAAAATATAAAAAGTATGATTAGTTCAATACAAATGACATTAATCGATATTTAGCGAAATTATCACCATTTTTTCTCAAATTTTTTTTTCTGTTTTTTGTATTCACCCAAATGTATTGTAAACACGTGTTTTAGATGTAAAATAATGTGAACTTAACGTTAAAAATATAAAAAGTATGATTAGTTTAATAGAAATGACTTAAGACGATATTTAGCGGATTCATCACCTGTATTTCAAAATTTTTTTACGACCTTTTATATTAACTCAAATGTATTGTAAAGACGTGTTTTAGATGTAAATTAATGTGAACTTAACGTTAAAAATATAAAAAGTATGATTAGTTTAATAGAAATGACTTAAGACGATATTTAGCGGATTCATCACCTGTATTTCAAAACTTTTTTACGACCTTTTATATTCACCCAAATGTATTGTAAAGACGTGTTTTAGATGTAAAAATATGTGAACTTAACGATAAAAATATAAAAACTATGATTAGTTCAATACAAATGACTTTAAACGATATTTAGCGGAATTATCACCATTTTTTACCAAATTTTTTCCCAAATTTTTTTTCTATTTTTTGTACTCACCCAAATGTATTTTAAATACGTGTTTTAGATGTAAAATAATGTGAACTTAACGATAAAAATATAAAAAGAATGATTAGTTCAATACAAATGACTTTAATCGACATTTAGCGAAATTATCACCATTTTTTCTCAAATTTTTTTTTCTGTTTTTTGTATTCACCCAAATGTATTGTAAACACGTGTTTTAGATGTAAAATAATGTGAACTTAACGTTAAAAATATAAAAAGTATGATTAGTTTAATAGAAATGACTTAAGACGATATTTAGCGGATTCATCACCTGTATTTCAAAATTTTTTTACGACCTTTTATATTCACCCAAATGTATTGTAAATACGTGTTTTAGATGTAAAATAATGTGAACTTAACGATAAAAATATAAAAAGTATGATTAGTTCAATACAAATGACTTTAAACGATATTTAGCGGAATTATCACCATTTTTTACTCAATTTTTTCCCAAATTTTTTATCTATTTTTTGTACTCACCCAAATGTATTTTAAATACGTGTTTTAGATGTAAAATAATGTGAACTTAACGATAAAAATATAAAAAGTATGATTAGTTCAATACAAATGACATTAATCGATATTTAGCGAAATTATCACCATTTTTTCTCAAATTTTTTTTTCTGTTTTTTGTATTCACCCAAATGTATTGTAAACACGTGTTTTAGATGTAAAATAATGTGAACTTAACGTTAAAAATATAAAAAGTATGATTAGTTTAATAGAAATGACTTAAGACGATATTTAGCGGATTCATCACCTGTATTTCAAAATTTTTTTACGACCTTTTATATTAACTCAAATGTATTGTAAAGACGTGTTTTAGATGTAAATTAATGTGAACTTAACGTTAAAAATATAAAAAGTATGATTAGTTTAATAGAAATGACTTAAGACGATTTTTAGCGGATTCATCACCTGTATTTCAAAATTTTTTTACGACCTTTTATATTCACCCAAATGTATTGTAAAGACGTGTTTTAGATGTAAAATAATGTGAACTTAACGTTAAAAATATAAATAGTATGATTAGTTTAATAGAAATGACTTAAGACGATATTTAGCGGATTCATCACCTGTATTTCAAAACTTTTTTACGACCTTTTATATTCACCCAAATGTATTGTAAAGACGTGTTTTAGATGTAAAAATATGTGAACTTAACGATAAAAATATAAAAACTATGATTAGTTCAATACAAATGACTTTAAACGATATTTAGCGGAATTATCACCATTTTTTACCAAATTTTTTCCCAAATTTTTTTTCTATTTTTTGTACTCACCCAAATGTATTTTAAATACGTGTTTTAGATGTAAAATAATGTGAACTTAACGATAAAAATATAAAAAGAATGATTAGTTCAATACAAATGACTTTAATCGACATTTAGCGAAATTATCACCATTTTTTCTCAAATTTTTTTTTCTGTTTTTTGTATTCACCCAAATGTATTGTAAACACGTGTTTTAGATGTAAAATAATGTGAACTTAACGTTAAAAATATAAAAAGTATGATTAGTTTAATAGAAATGACTTAAGACGATTTTTAGCGGATTTATCACCTGTATTTCAAAATTTTTTTACGACCTTTTATATTCACCCAAATGTATTGTAAAGACGTGTTTTAGATGTAAAATAATGTGAACTTAACGTTAAAACTATAAAAAGTATGATTAGTTTAATAGAAATGACTTAAGATGATATTTAGCGGATTCATCACCTGTATTTCAAAATTTTTTTACGACCTTTTATATTCACCCAAATGTATTGTAAATACGTGTTTTAGATGTAAAATAATGTGAACTTAACGATAAAAATATAAAAAGTATGATTAGTTCAATACAAATGACTTTAAACGATATTTAGCGGAATTATCACCATTTTTTACCCAATTTTTTCCCAAATTTTTTTTCTATTTTTTGTACTCACCCAAATGTATTTTAAATACGTGTTTTAGATGTAAAATAATGTGAACTTAACGATAAAAATATAAAAAGTATGATTAGTTCAATACAAATGACTTTAATCGATATTTAGCGAAATTATCACCATTTTTTCTCAAATTTTTTTTTCTGTTTTTTGTACTCACCCAAATGTATTGTAAACACGTGTTTTAGATGTAAAATAATGTGAACTTAACGATAAAAATATAAAAAGTATGATTAGTTCAATACAAATGACTTTAATCGATATTTAGCGGATTCATCACCTGTATTTCAAAATTTTTTTACGACCTTTTATATTAACTCAAATGTATTGTAAAGACGTGTTTTAGATGTAAATTAATGTGAACTTAACGTTAAAAATATAAAAAGTATGATTAGTTTAATAGAAATGACTTAAGACGATTTTTAGCGGATTCATCACCTGTATTTCAAAATTTTTTTACGACCTTTTATATTCACCCAAATGTATTGTAAAGACGTGTTTTAGATGTAAAATAATGTGAACTTAACGTTAAAAATATAAAAAGTATGATTAGTTTAGTAGAAATGACTTAAGACGATATTTAGCGGATTCATCACCTGTATTTCAAAACTTTTTTACGACCTTTTATATTCACCCAAATGTATTGTAAAGACGTGTTTTAGATGTAAAAATATGTGAACTTAACGATAAAAATATAAAAACTATGATTAGTTCAATACAAATGACTTTAAACGATATTTAGCGGAATTATCACCATTTTTTACCAAATTTTTTCCCAAATTTTTTTTCTATTTTTTGTACTCACCCAAATGTATTGTAAATACGTGTTTTAGATGTAAAATAATGTGAACTTAACGAAAAAAATATAAAAAGTATGATTAGTTCAATACAAATGACTTTAATCGACATTTAGCGAAATTATCACCATTTTTTCTCAAATTTTTTTTTCTGTTTTTTGTATTCACCCAAATGTATTGTAAACACGTGTTTTAGATGTAAAATAATGTGAACTTAACGATAAAAATATAAAAAGTATGATTAGTTCAATACAAATGACTTTAAACGATATTTAGCGGAATTATCACCATTTTTTACCCAATTTTTTCCCAAATTTTTTTTCTATTTTTTGTACTCACCCAAATGTATTTTAAATACGTGTTTTAGATGTAAAATAATGTGAACTTAACGATAAAAATATAAAAAGTATGATTAGTTCAATACAAATGACTTTAATCGATATTTAGCGAAATTATCACCATTTTTTCTCAAATTTTTTTTTCTGTTTTTTGTATTCACCCAAATGTATTGTAAACACGTGTTTTAGATGTAAAATAATGTGAACTTAACGTTAAAAATATAAAAAGTATGATTAGTTTAATAGAAATGACTTAAGACGATTTTTAGCGGATTTATCACCTGTATTTCAAAATTTTTTTACGACCTTTTATATTCACCCAAATGTATTGTAAAGACGTGTTTTAGATGTAAAATAATGTGAACTTAACGTTAAAACTATAAAAAGAATGATTAGTTTAATAGAAATGACTTAAGATGATATTTAGCGGATTCATCACCTGTATTTCAAAATTTTTTTACGACCTTTTATATTCACCCAAATGTATTGTAAATACGTGTTTTAGATGTAAAATAATGTGAACTTAACGATAAAAATATAAAAAGTATGATTAGTTCAATACAAATGACTTTAAACGATATTTAGCGGAATTATCACCATTTTTTACCCAATTTTTTCCCAAATTTTTTTTCTATTTTTTGTACTCACCCAAATGTATTTTAAATACGTGTTTTAGATGTAAAATAATGTGAACTTAACGATAAAAATATAAAAAGTATGATTAGTTCAATACAAATGACTTTAATCGATATTTAGCGAAATTATCACCATTTTTTCTCAAATTTTTTTTTCTGTTTTTTGTATTCACCCAAATGTATTGTAAACACGTGTTTTAGATGTAAAATAATGTGAACTTAACGTTAAAAATATAAAAAGTATGATTAGTTTAATAGAAATGACTTAAGACGATATTTAGCGGATTCATCACCTGTATTTCAAAATTTTTTTACGACCTTTTATATTAACTCAAATGTATTGTAAAGACGTGTTTTAGATGTAAATTAATGTGAACTTAACGTTAAAAATATAAAAAGTATGATTAGTTTAATAGAAATGACTTAAGACGATTTTTAGCGGATTCATCACCTGTATTTCAAAATTTTTTTACGACCTTTTATATTCACCCAAATGTATTGTAAAGACGTGTTTTAGATGTAAAATAATGTGAACTTAACGTTAAAAATATAAAAAGTATGATTAGTTTAATAGAAATGACTTAAGACGATATTTAGCGGATTCATCACCTGTATTTCAAAATTTTTTTACGACCTTTTATATTCACCCAAATGTATTGTAAATACGTGTTTTAGATGTAAAATAATGTGAACTTAACGATAAAAATATAAAAAGTATGATTAGTTCAATACAAATGACTTTAAACGATATTTAGCGGAATTATCACCATTTTTTACCCAATTTTTTCCCAAATTTTTTTTCTATTTTTTGTACTCACCCAAATGTATTTTAAATACGTGTTTTAGATGTAAAATAATGTGAACTTAACGATAAAAATATAAAAAGTATGATTAGTTCAATACAAATGACTTTAATCGATATTTAGCGAAATTATCACCATTTTTTCTCAAATTTTTTTTTCTGTTTTTTGTACTCACCCAAATGTATTGTAAACACGTGTTTTAGATGTAAAATAATGTGAACTTAACGATAAAAATATAAAAAGTATGATTAGTTCAATACAAATGACTTTAATCGATATTTAGCGGATTCATCACCTGTATTTCAAAATTTTTTTACGACCTTTTATATTAACTCAAATGTATTGTAAAGACGTGTTTTAGATGTAAATTAATGTGAACTTAACGTTAAAAATATAAAAAGTATGATTAGTTTAATAGAAATGACTTAAGACGATTTTTAGCGGATTCATCACCTGTATTTCAAAATTTTTTTACGACCTTTTATATTCACCCAAATGTATTGTAAAGACGTGTTTTAGATGTAAAATAATGTGAACTTAACGTTAAAAATATAAAAAGTATGATTAGTTTAATAGAAATGACTTAAGACGATATTTAGCGGATTCATCACCTGTATTTCAAAACTTTTTTACGACCTTTTATATTCACCCAAATGTATTGTAAAGACGTGTTTTAGATGTAAAAATATGTGAACTTAACGATAAAAATATAAAAACTATGATTAGTTCAATACAAATGACTTTAAACGATATTTAGCGGAATTATCACCATTTTTTACCAAATTTTTTCCCAAATTTTTTTTCTATTTTTTGTACTCACCCAAATGTATTGTAAATACGTGTTTTAGATGTAAAATAATGTGAACTTAACGAAAAAAATATAAAAAGTATGATTAGTTCAATACAAATGACTTTAATCGACATTTAGCGAAATTATCACCATTTTTTCTCAAATTTTTTTTTCTGTTTTTTGTATTCACCCAAATGTATTGTAAACACGTGTTTTAGATGTAAAATAATGTGAACTTAACGATAAAAATATAAAAAGTATGATTAGTTCAATACAAATGACTTTAAACGATATTTAGCGGAATTATCACCATTTTTTACCCAATTTTTTCCCAAATTTTTTTTCTATTTTTTGTACTCACCCAAATGTATTTTAAATACGTGTTTTAGATGTAAAATAATGTGAACTTAACGATAAAAATATAAAAAGTATGATTAGTTCAATACAAATGACTTTAATCGATATTTAGCGAAATTATCACCATTTTTTCTCAAATTTTTTTTTCTGTTTTTTGTATTCACCCAAATGTATTGTAAACACGTGTTTTAGATGTAAAATAATGTGAACTTAACGTTAAAAATATAAAAAGTATGATTAGTTTAATAGAAATGACTTAAGACGATTTTTAGCGGATTTATCACCTGTATTTCAAAATTTTTTTACGACCTTTTATATTCACCCAAATGTATTGTAAAGACGTGTTTTAGATGTAAAATAATGTGAACTTAACGTTAAAACTATAAAAAGAATGATTAGTTTAATAGAAATGACTTAAGATGATATTTAGCGGATTCATCACCTGTATTTCAAAATTTTTTTACGACCTTTTATATTCACCCAAATGTATTGTAAATACGTGTTTTAGATGTAAAATAATGTGAACTTAACGATAAAAATATAAAAAGTATGATTAGTTCAATACAAATGACTTTAAACGATATTTAGCGGAATTATCACCATTTTTTACCCAATTTTTTCCCAAATTTTTTTTCTATTTTTTGTACTCACCCAAATGTATTTTAAATACGTGTTTTAGATGTAAAATAATGTGAACTTAACGATAAAAATATAAAAAGTATGATTAGTTCAATACAAATGACTTTAATCGATATTTAGCGAAATTATCACCATTTTTTCTCAAATTTTTTTTTCTGTTTTTTGTATTCACCCAAATGTATTGTAAACTCGTGTTTTAGATGTAAAATAATGTGAACTTAACGTTAAAAATATAAAAAGTATGATTAGTTTAATAGAAATGACTTAAGACGATATTTAGCGGATTCATCACCTGTATTTCAAAATTTTTTTACGACCTTTTATATTAACTCAAATGTATTGTAAAGACGTGTTTTAGATGTAAATTAATGTGAACTTAACGTTAAAAATATAAAAAGTATGATTAGTTTAATAGAAATGACTTAAGACGATTTTTAGCGGATTCATCACCTGTATTTCAAAATTTTTTTACGACCTTTTATATTCACCCAAATGTATTGTAAAGAAGTGTTTTAGATGTAAAATAATGTGAACTTAACGTTAAAAATATAAAAAGTATGATTAGTTTAATAGAAATGACTTAAGACGATATTTAGCGGATTCATCACCTGTATTTCAAAACTTTTTTACGACCTTTTATATTCACCCAAATGTATTGTAAAGACGTGTTTTAGATGTAAAAATATGTGAACTTAACGATAAAAATATAAAAACTATGATTAGTTCAATACAAATGACTTTAAACGATATTTAGCGGAATTATCACCATTTTTTACCCAATTTTTTCCCAAATTTTTTTTCTATTTTTTGTACTCACCCAAATGTATTTTAAATACGTGTTTTAGATGTAAAATAATGTGAACTTAAAGATAAAAATATAAAAAGTATGATTAGTTCAATACAAATGACTTTAATCGATATTTAGCGAAATTATCACCATTTTTTCTCAAATTTTTTTTTCTGTTTTTTGTATTCACCCAAATGTATTGTAAACACGTGTTTTAGATGTAAAATAATGTGAACTTAACGTTAAAAATATAAAAAGTATGATTAGTTTAATAGAAATGACTTAAGACGATATTTAGCGGATTCATCACCTGTATTTCAAAATTTTTTTACGACCTTTTATATTAACTCAAATGTATTGTAAAGACGTGTTTTAGATGTACATTAATGTGAACTTAACGTTAAAAATATAAAAAGTATGATTAGTTTAATAGAAATGACTTAAGACGATTTTTAGCGGATTCATCACCTGTATTTCAAAATTTTTTTACGACCTTTTATATTCACCCAAATGTATTGTAAAGACGTGTTTTAGATGTAAAATAATGTGAACTTAACGTTAAAACTATAAAAAGTATGATTAGTTTAATAGAAATGACTTAAGATGATATTTAGCGGATTCATCACCTGTATTTCAAAATTTTTTTACGACCTTTTATATTCACCCAAATGTAATGTAAATACGTGTTTTAGATGTAAAATAATGTGAACTTAACGATAAAAATATAAAAAGTATGATTAGTTCAATAGAAATGACTTTAAACGATATTTAGCGGAATTATCACCATTTTTTACCCAATTTTTTCCCAAATTTTTTTTCTATTTTTTGTACTCACCCAAATGTATTTTAAATACGTGTTTTAGATGTAAAATAATGTGAACTTAACGATAAAAATATAAAAAGTATGATTAGTTCAATACAAATGACTTTAATCGATATTTAGCGAAATTATCACCATTTTTTCTCAAATTTTTTTTTCTGTTTTTTGTATTCACCCAAATGTATTGTAAACACGTGTTTTAGATGTAAAATAATGTGAACTTAACGTTAAAAATATAAAAAGTATGATTAGTTTAATAGAAATGACTTAAGACGATATTTAGCGGATTCATCACCTGTATTTCAAAATTTTTTTACGACCTTTTATATTAACTCAAATGTATTGTAAAGACGTGTTTTAGATGTAAATTAATGTGAACTTAACGTTAAAAATATAAAAAGTATGATTAGTTTAATAGAAATGACTTAAGACGATTTTTAGCGGATTCATCACCTGTATTTCAAAATTTTTTTACGACCTTTTATATTCACCCAAATGTATTGTAAAGACGTGTTTTAGATGTAAAATAATGTGAACTTAACGTTAAAAATATAAAAAGTATGATTAGTTTAATAGAAATGACTTAAGACGATATTTAGCGGATTCATCACCTGTATTTCAAAACTTTTTTACGACCTTTTATATT
Source organism: Diuraphis noxia (assembly GCF_037042655.1). Lineage (NCBI taxonomy): Eukaryota > Metazoa > Arthropoda > Insecta > Hemiptera > Aphididae > Diuraphis > Diuraphis noxia. The sequence goes on from NW_028301721.1 coordinate 600,156, forward strand.
CACCCAAATGTATTGTAAAGACGTGTTTTAGATGTAAAAATATGTGAACTTAACGATAAATATATAAAAACTATGATTAGTTCAATACAAATGACTTTAAACGATATTTAGCGGAATTATCACCATTTTTTACCAAATTTTTTCCCAAATTTTTTTTCTATTTTTTGTACTCACCCAAATGTATTGTAAATACGTGTTTTAGATGTAAAATAATGTGAACTTAACGATAAAAATATAAAAAGTATGATTAGTTCAATGCAAATGACTTTAATCGACATTTAGCGAAATTATCACCATTTTTTCTCAAATTTTTTTTTCTGTTTTTTGTATTCACCCAAATGTATTGTAAACACGTGTTTTAGATGTAAAATAATGTGAACTTAACGATAAAAATATAAAAAGTATGATTAGTTCAATACAAATGACTTTAAACGATATTTAGCGGAATTATCACCATTTTTTACCCAATTTTTTCCCAAATTTTTTTTCTATTTTTTGTATTCACCCAAATGTATTGTAAACACGTGTTTTAGATGTAAAATAATGTGAACTTAACGTTAAAAATATAAAAAGTATGATTAGTTTAATAGAAATGACTTAAGACGATATTTAGCGAATTTATCACCTGTATTTCAAAATTTTTTTACGACCTTTTATATTAACTCAAATGTATTGTAAAGACGTGTTTTAGATGTAAATTAATGTGAACTTAACGTTAAAAATATAAAAAGTATGATTAGTTTAATAGAAATTACTTAAGACGATATTTAGCGGATTCATCACCTGTATTTCAAAACTTTTTTACGACCTTTTATATTCACCCAAATGTATTGTAAAGACGTGTTTTAGATGTAAAAATATGTGAACTTAACGATAAAAATATAAAAACTATGATTAGTTCAATACAAATGACTTCAAACGATATTTAGCGGAATTATCACCATTTTTTACCAAATTTTTTTTCTATTTTTTGTATTCACCCAAATGTTTTGTAAACACGTGTTTTAGATGTAAAATAATGTGATCTTAACGTTAAAAATATAAAAAGTATGATTAGTTTAATAGAAATGACTTAAGACAATATTTAGCGGATTCATCACCTGTATTTCAAAATTTTTTTACGACCTTTTATATTCACCCAAATGTATTGTAAAGACGTGTTTTAGATGTAAAATTATGTGA